>NC_141614.1:44656970-44956970 GCF_047967505.1 Dipteris shenzhenensis
CTAATGGTATGAATGAGATCTTGTAAATTTTGGATATATAATATGGGTACTATGTTGATTGAGCTATTTTTCTAAGGGAATATTTTCAACTTAATTACTAAATACATACTTACAATGGTGACCTGATTCCCATCTATATGTATAATCAAGTTTTACTTTGTGTTAAAAAAAAAGCTTTTGCATAAGGTTAAAATTTGAATAGTATTTATATTTGTTTAAGACTACCCATTGAGCTGGCTCCTATCCTTATATTGAACATGATAATGTTCATAAAGATTTTATGAATACAAACAAATAGATAGCATTGGCTCTCTTTTTAGTGGTTGGGAATGAACCCTAAAAGTACCCTAAAATGACTATGTATTCCCTTATTTGTAGCATGGAAGTGATCATGGTAGAGTGGCATAATCCCTATTTTGCTTTTTTCATAGGTTCTTTTGCTACTCATGGTTGGCAGATACACCACGGCATAGATCCGAATAGATATTTGGTTTTTTGCTTCAACTTGCTTGACTAGACTTTCCTTGATGATTGTTTGATTGTGCATGATGAGTAGTCACTGGCTTAACTGATGCATTAAGTGAAATGTTTTCCTTAAAGTTTTTCATACTACAAGATACGAGTTTGCTTATACGGGTGGAAATAAAAGCTTGTTAATGCCTGGTGCATATTTTTCGTTAGATGCAGTAGGATACTAGTTACCGAGTGTCTTTGCCAATTATTTCACTTGAATCATGCTCCTCTTATGCTTGAGTTTGTTGTCACGTATCGACTTTAACATAATAGTCTATAGGATACTGGATGAGCACTCAACATAGTGGTTAGATGCATTCATTTCTAGTTCCGATAGAACTATCATTCAGACATTGGTCATAATAGAAATATGGAGGGCTAAAATCCTTTTTTGGCTCCCTAAGTTTTTTAAAGCATGGTATTGTCCAGATTACATAGGTATCTTCACTAAGCAAAATTAATCCTTATGATGAAAATGTGTTTTTTTTCTTTTGACATAGTTAGTTCTGTTTCCATGTTTTTGGATCGAATGTATGGATGATCTTCTGCAAGCATAAAAGACATGATATGTATATGTAGCACATGATCATGTTTACATATTTTCAGTCATATATTCTACATTGTGATCTATCATTATCTTGCTGTGTGGATGTTCAATCTGAGTAGTGTTTGCTTGTTTTATCGCAAATTTTATGTATTGTTGTGTCTCTACCTCTCCACAACGACTCAAATTGATAGTATGGGGATGAAAGAGAAGTTAATTGTGAGTTTCAGGCATGCCTTCATTGTTGGAATATGTTTAATTTGCTTATGATCACATCAATTGTTCCAATGATATTGAGAGGAATAAGATGCTGGATGAGGTTCTCGCTCGCTTGAAACCTATCTAATCTTGCTCACTTATTTGGGGCTGCTCGCTTTTCTTTGCTCGCTTTTTGGTAATCCTCGCAATGAAGCTCGTGTTGCATATTTGAGAAGGCAATTATAGGAAGTCAGTATGAATGAAGGTGAGTCAATGGATGCATACTTGACAAAGGTCAAGGACCTCATGGAACAGCTTGCCAACATTGATGAGGTGGTGCCAAATTCACAGCTTGTTAGTACCACATTGAATGGACTGCCAGATACATATCAAGGGTTTGCTACAACCCTTCGATTAGTGGCCTTGGGTAATCCAGACCACTATTCTTTTGATCAGCTAGTTACTTTGCTTTTGCAGGAAGAGCAAAGTAGAGCTAACAGACAAGCCATTATTCCTGATCATGCATTTGCTTCACAGCAGACAGGAAGAGGCAAGGCTTCCAAGCCTATGGGCAAGCCAAAATCTGCACATAGCAGCTGCAATTTCTCCCATGCATCTAAAAATACAGCAGATTAGGCAAAGAAGAAAAGATGCAACTATTGTCGCAAGCCTGGACATGACATTTCAGAATGCAGGAAGTGCATTGCTTCGGAGAAAAAGAAAGCAAGATTGACAGTTAATGCCTCACATGCTATTGAATCCCATGAGCCAGCAGATGCTTCACATGCACATGCTCTTCAGGATGATTGGGCATGGGCTGTCCATTGCTCATTTGATCCATCCAAAGCTGATGCATTCTTTACTTCTAATGATGCTCAGTCCTGGTACTTTGATAGTGGTGCTTCCAAGCATGTCACATCTTGCAGACAGTTGTTCCATTCTTTAGCTGATGCACCTCGAGGGGGGACTGTTACATGTGCTAATAATGCTTCATATGCTGTAAAAGGAGTTGGAGATGTGCAGCTCACATCCATTTCAAGCCATCCTGTCACTCTGACAAATGTCCTTTTTGTGCCTGACATTGAAGTCAACTTGATTTCAATTTCAGCAATTGCTACTTCAGGTTTCAGAGTAATTTTTTATGGCTACAGATGTCTAGTTTATGATCTTCGTGATGACAATGCCATATTTCTCACTGGCACTTTGCAAAAAGGGCTTTATCACCTTGATCATCATCCAGCTGCACTTTCTATTGAAGCATTGGCTATTTCAGATTCACAACTTTCTGAAACTCATCTTTGGCATGAGAGAATGGGCCATCTCAATTATAGAGCTCTTGCAAAGCTACATTCACAGCAAATGGCAAATGATGTACCTCAGACTCACACAGTTTCCAAACATGTGTGTGAGGGTTGTCTTTTGGGTAAGATGCATCGATTTCCTTTTCAAAAGAATTGTCCAAAACTCTCACAAAGGAAATTGCAGCTAGTACACAGTGATGTCTGTGGCCCAATGAGGACAAATGCCATTGGGGGGTATAAGTATTTCATGACTCTTATTGATGATTTCACAAGATATTGCTGGGTATATCCTTTAAAGGCCAAATCTGAAGTTTTCTTATGCTTTCAGAGATGGCTGAATATGGTTGAGAATGAATCAGGAAGCAAGCTTGTCACCCTCAACACAGATAGGGGGGGTGAGTATATGTCAAAGGAGTTTGATGCATTTCTGTCCTCACGGGGCATTATTCACTCATGCACTACTCCTTACACGCTTAAGGCCAAGTCTTTGCCCAATAAATTTTGGCTTGATGCAGTAATGTGTGCCAACTATGTGCTGAATAGATCACCTACACGGGCATTGAAGACTATTACACCTTATGAAGCATGGAAAGGCAGGAAGCCTTCACTTTCACACGAGAGTTTTTGGGTCTCTTGCATATGTTCATGTACCATCTCAGCTGAGACACAAGCTTGATGACAAGGCAATCAAATGAATATTTATTGGTTACAACCAGGAGAGCAGAGGGTTATATCAACCAAATATTGGGAAGATTATTGCCAATAGATATGTAATCTTTGCTGAACATTCAGCTTCTCCTCTTGTGGACTGCAAAGCAAAGCCAGATGTTGACATGTTTGATGCCTTTGAATCTTGGTTACCTCTGCCATCATCAGAAGAGGATTTTGACCAGCAACATGAGCCTCCTGCAGGCCCTCCACCAAGCAATAATCAGCCACTACCTCATGCTGATTAGCAGGTTTCTCTTCCAGGACAAAATGATCCCATTATTCATGATGCAGTCATTGAAGAAAGAGCTGTCAATAGACAGCAAAAACAAGTTCCCAGATGGCTTCTTGATACATTGAGGGACAGCAAACAAGATCAGCCTTTTGCTGCCCAGACAAGATCAGGGAATAGACAGCATGGTCACTTTCTTAAGTTTGAACTCCTTGCTACAGCTTGCAATGAAGAGCCTCTGTGCCATAAAGATGCTTTTAACAGCAAAGAGTGGATGGATGCAATGAAAGCTGAGTTACAAGCTATTGCCAAAAATGACACATGGGAATTAGTAGACTCCCTCCTAGTAAGCATGTCTTTGGAACGCAGTGGGTCTACAAATTAAAAAGGAAATCTGATGGCAGCATAGATCGATACAAAGCCCGTCTTGTTGCAAAAGGGTATGCCCAACAACAAGGCATTGACTTTGAGGAGACATTTGCTCCCACATCCAAGATTACTACCATTCGATGTGTCATTGCCATTGCAGCCCATCATCA
This sequence comes from Dipteris shenzhenensis, assembly GCF_047967505.1. Taxonomy (NCBI): domain Eukaryota; kingdom Viridiplantae; phylum Streptophyta; class Polypodiopsida; order Gleicheniales; family Dipteridaceae; genus Dipteris; species Dipteris shenzhenensis. The sequence goes on from NC_141614.1 coordinate 44,661,006, forward strand.
TTGGCAAGTGCACCAACTTGACATCAAGACCACTTTTCTTCATGGGGATCTGCAGGAAGAAGTCTATGTCACACAACCTCCTGGCTTTGAGGTTGTTAATTTTGAAAATAAGGTATGCCGGCTTAGAAAAGCCCTTTATGGTTTGAAGCAGGCACCCAGGGCATGGTATGCCAAAATTCATGCACACTTTCTATCCCTTGGTTTTCAGAATAGTCCCATAGAACCCACTCTTTATGTCCGTGGGAGTGGATCTGATTTTTTAGTGCTGATGTTATATGTGGATGATATGCTCATCACGGGCCTTGATACTCAGCAAATTGCAGCTTTCAAGGCTGATTTGCAGCAGATTTTTGACATGTCAGACATGGGACGGCTCCATTATTTGGGCATTCAATTTGCTCATGTTGAGGGGGGTATCATGATGTCTCAGTCCAAGTATATCGGGCAGCTCCTTGATCGTTTTCAGTTTAAGGATTGCAAGCCAATCTCTACTCCAGCGGACCCTGGCTTCAAATTCTCAGCTCATGATGGGAGCCCACCATGTGATATGACTCTTTATCAGCAGGCTGTTGGATGCCTTATATATTTATGTCACACCAGACCTGACTTGCAGTATGCAGTATCTCAGCTCAGCAGATTCATGCACATGCCCAGTTCACAGCATTGGCAGGCAGTGAAGAGAGTCTTCAGATATGTCAGAGGCACTCAGGATTTAGCCCTCTTCTATGGTGATTAGGGTTCACTTACCATGCATGCTTACACGGATAGTGACTGGGTAGGATGTTCCAACACCAGAGTGTCACATACTGGCAATTGTTTTTTGCTTGGCAATTCATGTATCTCTTGGCTCAACAAGAAGCAACCAACAGTTGCCACATCTAGCTGTGAGGCTGAGTACAGGGCAGCTTTCACCGCTACAGTAGAGTGTGTTTGGCGTCAACAGTTACTTACAGATCTTGGTATTTGCCAGACATCCTTCACTATTGTCTACACTGACAGCCAGAGTGCTTTGGCCATTGCACGTAACCCAGTGTTTCATGCGCGTACCAAGCATATTAAAGTTCACTATCATTATGTTCGGGAGCGGTTGTCAGCAGGAGACATAGAGTTGTCCTATCTTCCCACAGAGGACAACATAGCAGATATGTTTACAAAGGCACTTCCTCGTCCCAAGTTCGAAGTCCGCTTGATCACCACTCAGATCAGCTCAAGCCTGCTAGATCGCCGCTCAAATCAGCTCTAGCCCGGCTTGATCACCACTCAGATCTGGTCCAGTAGCATTAGATCATCACTCCAGTCCAGCCCCACTTGATCGTCGCTCCAGCGAATCTCACTCTGCATGATCGTTACTCCACTTTGCTTGATCCTTGCTCAGCTTAGGAGAGGGTGTTCCCAGCACCCTTTCACTCCACTGAAGGGACGATCGCAAAAGAGAGAGAGAGTGCAAGTAGCAAAGAGTCATACGATAGTTCAGCCATCACGTCAAACTTAGATAATAAAAGATCTAAGTACAAGGTACTTGTACCTAGACCTAGGACTAAGTGTCCTAGGTGTCACATAGGACTAAGTGTCCTATGTGGCCTAAAAGGCACTAACACTACAAGTGCCTACACTTATGCCTACAAGGCACATACCATGGCCTATAGGGCATCACTAGAACCATCAGAAGATGGCCTACAAACCCCCCTCCATATAGCCACCTATGAATGTACAAGGGATGTCAGATCATGTAACAAAGGGAAACAAGTGTAAAGCCTGTCAGGGATGATATTATATTATTAATGTCCATTCGAGACCCAACCAAGGAAGGGGATTTTGAGGAGCGTGTTTGCTCCATACTTGCCATATCTTGGTGCACCTCCTAGCTGAAACTAACCCTTGTAGTTGGTCTGGGGGTTCAGCTGCGGGGGAACCAAAGAAGGGGAGTGTGAGGGACTAACGGGAAGGAGCTGAGAAGAAAAAAAGGAGTGGAGTGAAACGGTGTTGGGAGCGCCCTCTCCTTAGCTGAGCAAGGATCAAGGCAAAGTTGAGTAACAATCATGAGATGTGCTGGAGCGATGATCAAGTGGGGCTGGACTGAAGCGATGATCTAACGCTGCTGGAGCAGATCTGAGTTGATTGCCATAGTTGTTCGGATGCATTGGTTGCCCAACCGAGCCACTATATTCCCGTTTTGTACCAGCCCTCATTCTGCTTGTCATTCTGCTTGTCATTCTGCTTTTTTTTTCCCATGAAAATGACTTCTACTAAGTATGAAAAGACCCTAGAGCAAGGTCAAGGCAGAAATACCTTTATGCAAGCGTGAAAATGAACACCCTAAAAGGTGATAATAAACAGATCCTCCTAGCAAAGAAGAGAGAAACTAAGGCTGAAAATGAACACCCTAAAAGGTGATAATAAACAGATACTCCTAGCAAAGAAGAGAGAAACTAAGGCTGAGATTGAAAATGCCATCTCAGCTCTGCTGAGGACTCCGAGGAAAAGGGGAGCCCCTCCATGTCATTGTGCATTTTTTCTACTAATACATTTAGCTATCTGATGTGTTGGCATATGGCTTCCCCTTCTTGTGGTAGCATGCCTGTTTCAGCTAGTAAGATGGGTAGGAAGTTTGAACCTTGATTCCCGGTTCTTTGATCAGAAACCTTTTTTGCACTCCCTCCACATGGAAGCCTTTGGCTAGCTGTGGAGCCTAGGCTTGGCATCTATGTCTGCACTACTCTAGTTTATAGACATTTCCAATTTCAGATGTCAAAGCTAAGCCTGGGGCAATGCTGGCCGTAACCTGAGAAGGCTCCGGGGTGTCACTAGTCGCGACCATAACTGGAATAATAGAGGCCTTGATGGAGGCGAGGTCCGGGATAAGAGAGGGGCCCTCCTGATCTGTGATGGGTGAAGGAGAAGCAACTCTAACCCCTAACCAGCACAGGGAAGCAGGCATAGGACGTGCAACGGGTGCGGATGATAAGGTGATGTCCTATGAACACTCTGTCAAGGGTAAGGGGCTGCACCAAAAGCTTTCTTGTGTCTCTTCTTCTTCTTTGGGCAATTTCTAGCAAAATGCCTAAAGGTCCTACAAATCTGACACTAGTCCTGCATGCTTGCAACCCCATTTGACTTGATAGCCTCTATCGTTGAAGAGGGTGCACCGGGGAGGGGGGAATCTCAGTGACCAATCCAAAGGCACTCCAATCATGGGCAGGAGCCAATGGTACAGCTGGGACAGACCTGGAAATCTGATGAAAAGAGGTTGTTTGCGTGTCTTCCTCTACTATGTTGAATCCAAGAGAGAAGGGCTTAAGAAAAATCTTCCTGGAACTGAGCACTAAGGGACTAGCCTTGAGCACTGTGCTCATGACTTTAAGAGTGTCAAATGCCATTTGAAAGAAACCTTGTCCCAAAAGTTGAATATCAATTAGGTTCTGGGTGAGATCAGGGTAGTGGAAGGCCGATTCAAAACTGTTGAAAGATCTGTCCGTCATAGTTAGAATTCTGAAGGGAGAGGGTACGACCGAGATCCTAATGGATAACTAAGGAGATGGAAAGGGTTGAGGGATGGGGACAGAGGGGCTGAGAGGGTGTAGGGGAGAAAATAAGAGGGGAGAGGCTGATAGGGGAGAGGGAGGGTCTGAGAGGAGAAGCTGAGAGGGGGAGAGGGAGGGGCTGAGGGGAGAGGCTGGGAGAGGAATAAGGGCTGAGAAATTGTAGCTGCTAAATGCTACTGGATAGAAAAACAAAGCAATCTACAAACTGAGCAAGTAAGCTTACCCAAAATCATTCTAAAGTTACTGAGATAATAGAAACATATAGAGCTAATACGAGTAACCGAAGAAAACTCTTGTGACAAATGAAGATAAGGACAAATATGATTTTGTAAGGGGTCATGAAGATTTGTGGTTGTATCAGCAATGCTCACTCCTAGAAGCTCGGAGTGTCCTCATGTGAGCTGCCATCTGGATCAAAATAGCTCCACTACGTGTCCCTGGATTGGATAGAAAGGTCATCAGGTCCCATTATATCATTGTCTGCATACCCAATGCCAATGTGGTCTCTAAATATCCCTGACTGCAGAATATCGTGGTGCTATCCTAAACCAAACTGTCATTGCAGATTTTGCATGTCCTCTCCTGTCTCGGGGTGTCTTTCCATCTACATATCTCTCTCTCCAGGTGTTGAGGAGAGAGATTTCATCCAAAATATCAAACTTGTTCTATGTACCCAAACATAAGTATAAAAAATCATCTCAAAAGGCTCTCTCTTTATCTGATCTTGAGAGATACTTGATCAAAAGTGAAAGAAACACAGATATAAGAAACCATTCCACAAGCTCTCTCATTATCTAGGTAGGTGATTAAGAGGAGGGAGAGAGAGAGAGAGAGAGAGAGAGAGAGAGAGAGAGAATGAAAAATATTGTTGCAGTTGTTTCAACCATTGCTGGATGCAATACAAGCAAAGTGGGCCATGTGGACGGGCGCGGACAAGATGCAAGGTTTTCTGCAAACTATAAAATACAGTACATTCCTAGTCTGCATGCTCTGCTCATCGCAGACATTGGAAACCGAATGATACGACGCCTTAAAATAGTGGCTGGGAATCACGCAAAGCTAGTCTGTAAGTGTTAATTTTCTTTTGAAGAATTTGGAGAAAATTGGTTCAATGTATGATTTTTGTGTCAGGTTGACAGAGCTTATGCCCATGTAAGCTTATACATTTTGGTGAAGTGGAAGCAAGTGGTTTGGCATGCCATGCTGTTGATGGAATCTCTATGTATTCAATTTTCCTTGCTCCATTGATGTATGCATGCATTGAATGAAGATCTACACTCCAAGTAATAATGCATTGGGAGCTTTTCTAATCTGTGTCATGGCATGCACAATTATGTTCTCTTGGGGGGGTTTAATCATGTTAAACATACTAGTTACAATTTATGAGTGTTGTACATACACTCTAATTTATCCTCCCCTCTTTTGAGGGTCTTTGTGCTCAATGCTGTTAGTTGCCTACTTTTTCCTTATTTATGCCTACGGGATGCACGAGTTCCATTTTTTATGTATGAATTGATGTTATCTAATTCTTAGAGTGATTACTAATTGTATTAAATATATCAACCCCTAATTCTGAGACTGTTTTAATTTATATTACAGGTCTTTACCCAAGTACTGAATGCTGTGGTCTTATTTTCTTCATCCAGATGATGATTATTTTGTAGACACGGTCTTTGATGGGAATAAGTTGAATGTAACTCCATATTTTATACATGCTTCCCCGGCAAACAATTACGTTTTTGTACTTGACTCATCACACAGCAAAATAATGAAGTTTGGTGTCCCAGTTGGTCAGAGTAAGTTTGACAACAGTATCATATTGTTTTGTGAAATGTACCGCTGATCATGAATTCCATTCAATGATACAAAGGCATCCAACCTGAATGTAATTTATGGGGAATGAATGTGATTATAGTACTGATTGCTTGTGGAAAGAGAGGATCTATTCTTTAAGAATGTGATTAACATTTTGATTTTTATTTTCCTGGTTCTAAAAATTAGTCAAAATATGCTGCTAGTTTTAAGGCTGTAAAAATCCTCATATAAGGGACTACTAGTTATCCCTTCCATTTAAGGCTCTAAAATCCTCATATAAGGGACTACTAGTTATCCAGTCCTTCCAAAACAGACAGTAATACGGACATGCAAACTTGCCTTCCCTTATTGTCGACTGCATGATCCAGCAAATAAATGCTAAGGTTCATGCTTGACCATTAAAAGGTACATCCTAGCTAAAGGATTGGTGCTTCACCATTGACATCATGTTTCCAGGTGGATTACTGAAGTAAAGTGAAATATTGATTCTTGACTGTTTGAGGGTGCATTCGACTCTTGTTGTTAGAACGCGTTAGAAAACACAGACAGAGGTTGCTTGCTGTAGCCAACACTTACGGAAGAACTTTAAAAAACAAAGAGAAAATAACATTCTATTAATAAACTCTTTAGTGACATGGACACCAAGAAAAATACAACTCCCAAATGAAGGGTACAATATAAAAAAACAAGGACATCCCCTGGCTGGCCACTCTATGAGGGATTACCGCATACAGAGTGCTGAACAAATAGCTAACCCGGTGGTTTATAATACCATATTATACCACCATCTGTGAAATGAAGGAAAGGGCCTGGCTCCCATATACTGATAAAAGCCTTCCTCTTGCACGTAGCACAATCTGAGTCTCCTTGGTGTCGATCATTGGTCTTTGAACCCACAGCTCCTGCTCTTCTAGGTTCGGTCCTGTACAAGCAAACCATCTTGAACATAAGTACCATCCATGTAGCACCAACTGTCTATGGCATACCATCCTTGATCCCGGACCAGCCAGCGTTCTCGAGCAACCCTGGCACATACCTCAGGCCTATTGATTTGTCCTCCTTAGAATCTAAGGACTGGTTGGTTTATGCCAAGCACCATGCTCCTAGGGTATGTTTCAACCCATCACCAAACTTCCACATGGTTGGGTAGTTGCTCTCGTCTAGCTTGTCATTGTCCCCAAAGCACTCTGTTTTTAGCGTGGCAGGTTTTCAAAAAAAAGTAATCTTTTAATAGCGGCCCTTGCTTTTATGGAGGATGTTTTTTGGAACTTTTCTTTTCGGTGATGCTTTAATTGAGCCTTTCCTTAAGCCTTGGAAGGCTAGAGGAGAGAGTTTTTTTCGGTTCCAAAACAACAGATGCTTTTGGGGGTCAAAAGCATCGATTGCTTTTCAAGGCGCCACCCACTCTATACGACTAGCCTACATCGCCATCTTGGTCCTAGCCCTTAAGCGCCTATTTGCTCTCTTTAATTCTTTCCCTGCCTCGGCTGACTAGTCTTCTTTCCTCCTATACGATTCCTAGTCCCCGTGCTATCCTCCTTCTCCTCTACCATTCCTTGCAGCCATCATCTTCTAGTGGACGATTTCCCTTGTGTACATGGTGGATAGACTTGAAGCAGCTTGCAGCTTGCTGTTTAATTTTTCGCTAGTACTGGGTGATGGAGAGCCACCACAGTAACAAGATTCCTTCGTTGGATTGGAGGATGGAGTCACATCCAAGCTCATTCCACGAAGACCGTAAGTTGTCCTTCAAGATATGGAGAATTTGCAAGAAGAGCTTTGGAATCTCTTAAATCTTATAAGACTCCACAGAATCATATGTGACTGAAGGGTCACACTATGACAAGTGTCAAGGTTATGTCTTAGAAGCATTGCGTCAACACCATGTTCTTTATAAGCATAAGAGATCTCGCCCTTGATCTCTAGGCATCTCGGCCTTTCTTTGTACTCACCCGATTTTGGGCTGAATTCAATACATTGTTTTTGTATGCTTGCCATAAGGTTAACTCTTAAGATTTTGACCCACTTGTGGATGTGATTCTGAGATTTTTGTTGATTTTGTTGCTTATAGACATGAAAAGCTTTTGATTACCAACATCGAGAGTGACCCATTTGAGGGGTTTCTTAGATGTCTACAGCTAATTGTTCAATGGGAATCCTTTCATATGGATCTCAAATCTTATGGTTTTCGGCGAGTCCAAAGTTTGGGAAACATACTTAGTTTCCAAGATTTGATGGGTATAGACAGATGCTTTGACTTTGACGCGAGTGAGGGAAGTTTCTAACTGCACAAATGTTGTCTATTTCTTGGACCAAGAGTTGGTCCCTAGTCTCGAATTGCGTTATACTTTTCGGGGGGGGGGGGGTTCCCATTTGTGGCTTTTTGGTTGGCCATAGGCATTTACTATTTTATGATAGTTCGCCACAGACCTACAAATTGGTGTTGTAGCAATCATAGCACGTGGGTGTGTGGTATACTATGGTGGTATGGGACACCATAATCCATCACATGCTGTGGGGTTATGCTAGAGTATGCAGATTTATTTAGGACTCTACGCGTACGAACACACGACTATCTTTTCCTTTCTTGAACGATAGGTTACTTATATAGACACTTGTGAGATGCTAGCTTAAATAATAATAATGTCTGTTGAAATATGTGCTCTTGATACTCAAACCTTGTATGAGATTGACCGGTTAGGTTTGCTTTGAGTTGGGACCCTAGACTAGGCTTTTCGAGGTTAAAGAGTTGATATTTTGACTGTCTGGGTCTGGGAAGTCAGATTTGATTTCACTTCTGAGTTTGGGAAGTGTACATTTGATTTCACTTATGAGTTTAAGAAGTGGAAATTTGTTTTACTTTCCTAGTTTGGAAATAAGATTTGACATTTCCCTATTTGGGAAGAGACTACTGTTGTGACTTCAGTAGAAGAATCGAAGTGGATCAATGTAGATCCATTGTCATCCTGCTTCAACAACATGTATCCACTTGCTTGGTACTATTTCTTTTTGTTTTTCAATAGTATGCTTATTAAGAAATGAAATGTTTTCCTACTGTTCAGTTACGGTCAATGGGGACTAGGTCTAGCATTTGAAGGTGGACCCCTTTGCTTGGGGTTATGGGCATTAGTGACCCACAAGAGTGATGGCCTCTCTTTGAGAGGGACATCTGGAAACCACACCCCACCTAAGTACCCAAACATGGGACCAATCAAATGCACAGATTGCATATTAACCTAGGAACCATTCAAGAGAATGTTCCCTGAGCTTTGGGTGTGGGCCTGGCAGCATGCCAAGAGTAATGGAGATACAAGATAAGACGACAAACAAATGAGCTTAGTATGGCTCAATTATGACCTTAGAGTACGTCAATAGATAGTCCAAGTTGTTAGGAACCCGTGGGTGCGATCAGAATTGAATTCTGACAACTTTGAAATTTTAGGGTTTTTGGGAGTGACACGTGGCAGACTGCAACATGGAATCTGAGCTGGCAGGTCAGTCCACCTGTCCCACACATGTGGCAACATGCATGGCAAGTGGCAGGGCATGCAGGCCAAGTGTCTAGCCCCAAATATGGTAGATTTGGGGCAGGTTGTGGGCTGTCCTCTTTGGGACTGCAGCCCACCAAAAATGTGGGACTAGTGTCCACCTTCCATTCTTAGCCTGGGGGGGCTGAGCCTATAAAAGAAGGCCTCTCCCCTTCATTCCCTACATGAAAAATTCGTCACTTTTCTTCTCTCTCCTTTTGGTTGATGCAAAAGAACCTCTCCAGCTCCTTGGGTGCAGCCAGCTTCTCCCCAGGCCATTCTCTCACCTCAGCAGCACTTTCTCTCTCTACAGCAGCACATTCTCTCTCTACAGTTCCAGTCCCTCCTCTCCAAAAATCTGTCCCCTCTCAGCTCTTCTGGAACAACAGCAGCATCCTCTCTCCTTCTCCTAGCCTGGAGCAGCCACAACCCCTTTCTCTCTCCTGCTGCAGTCTTTCTCTCTCTACTGCAGAATTTCTCTCTCTACTGTTGAATTTCTCTCTCTACTGTTCCAGCCCATTTCCCTTGCAGAAATCTGCCTTTCTGTGCACCTCTGGAACAGCAGCAGCTCCTCTCTTACATCCCCTCCCTTGGGATCAGCATTGGCACTCTCTCTCTACAGCTATCATTCCATAAAGGCCTTCTCTCTCTAGCCTATAGGCTGTTTTTCTAAGCTGTTCTCATTCCAGCCCCATTTCCACACTCTCCTCACCCAAGGTAGCTTCAAAGGCATCAAGGACTTCATCTACAAAAGGGTCAAGTCACGAAGGGAGCCTGTATTGTCAAGTTTATCTCATTTACAGCACTATTTCATGTTGCTTCTACTATCTTTCTAGAAACTAGTGCTTGCCTCTAATGTTGGATGTAAGTGGTGATTGTTGCAGGCTTCTTCCTTGTGGATTGGGCAAGCCAAGAGTTGAAACCTCAGCTTGGAGTCCTTTTTGTTGTCTACCTTGCACATATGCTCTTGAGTCTTGTATCTAGGTCCTAGGTTTTCACTGAGTTCATCAGTTTGGAAGGTGCATTGCACCTTGGTCTTGTATCTCCATTTTCAAGAATAAAGTGAGCCTGGATAAGGGGGGGGGGCCCATCTTGGCCCCTCAATCATATTGCAATTTCCAATGATGTACTTTGTGTTCAAGCTGTATAAGTCTTAATTCCAGCTTAATTGCAAACTCTTAAGTTCAAGGATATGTGTTTGGCAACTCGCAATCATTTCATTCAAACGCCTCTGCAAAATCCGTTGTCTGAATTGATAGAAAGTACCGAGTAGTTTACATCCATACTCTTCTCAGAGACTCAGTAGAAGGTAGATCTTGAAGTTGACGACTACAATGGGAAGAGTTGGTGCACCAGGTTCCTTTTGAAGGTACAGGCTACAGCCACACTTCTCAAAGACTTAGTAGAAGGTATCTTGAAGTGGAAATCAATTTCCAACTCTTCCAACTCAGAGACATAGATACAGCCACACTTTTGGAAATCGACTAGGTATAGCCACACTCTTCTCAGAGACTCAATAGAAGGTAGATCTTGAAGTGGAGGACTTGTAGACACATACAATGATATGGTGGTGTAGGATAGAATAGGACTTAGTCTATTTTCTAGTGTTGTACTTGGGACTATAAATACCAAGTACTTGTACTTTTATCGAACATTCTATTGGAGTTTCTGTGTGACCACATTCTTGCTCATTTGTGTTCACAACCATCTCCTTTTGTTCCTTCATGTGGTATCAGAGCTACACTCACTAGTACCCGGTTCTTGCCTTGCTTCCTGTCACCAAGCAAGTTCACCGGTGTCCGTGTGTTGCTACGGTCCATTGTTCCTTCCCCTAGTGCTCAGTGAAGCTTCATCTTGGGATTTGCAGCTTGCCATTGTCTGTGTAGACTCGTGACCAGCTCAGCTAGCAGCTTCAGCATGTAACCGGACTATCAGCACCCTAGCCAGCCTGCTCATGGACTTTCGTCAATCCCACGCTGTTTGCCCGTCAGCTGTACAACAGCTCATACACTTGCCCACACGCTTGTCACGCTGCTTGTCCATACAGCTATGCTTCAGCCGTACAGTAACCAATACGTACAGCTACGTTTCAGCCATACAGCAGCCAATTTGTACAGCTACGCTTCAGCCCGTACAATCCATGACCTCCAGCTTTCTCCCGGCGTACAGGTTCTCTTTGAGAATATTGGTCTGCTCAGGGGTACACATTTGCACTTGAGGTGCATTTTCGGTTTGATTGCAATGGGTGATGCTATAGTGCAGTCAGTTTCACTGTGAGCAATCAGTTGATGCCATACTTGCAGTGATTGCACAGAGCAGTCAGAGGCACTTTCCTTTCAGTTGCATTTTCTTTGCAGGTGCAATTGCAGTCAGTGTTGTTTTTGCAGTCAAGATGTCTTAGTCAGAGAGCTTTGGGATTACGATGACCGAAGGAGATAAGTTGGAAGGACCCAACTATGCCTTGTGGTCTTTTATGCTCAAGAACATTTTGGTTGGCAAGGACTTATGGGATATTGTGAGTGGTGATGAGACTAGGCCTATTGCATCTAGTACTAGCTCATCCTCTACCACCACTTCTACTTACTACTCCTACCACTAACACTTCTACTACTACTATCACTCTATCTCCGACACTATTGGAGGAGTAGAAGAAGTTGGACTGTAGAAATGCCCATGCTTTATTCTTGATTGCCTTATCGGTGAAGAGGCACATTATGGCAACCATTAAGTCATGCACAGATGCAAAGGATGCATGGGAAAAGTTGGCAAACATGTATCATGTCAAGAATCAGGCAAGGGTCATTGCGTTGACCAATAAGCTCAAGGAGCTTTCCATGCAAGAAGGTTAGACAATCACAGAGCACATTGCAAAGATCACTGATCTCAGAAAATCAGCTAGCAAGTGTTGATGAGGAAATAGAGGACAAGAAATTAATCTCTATCACTCTCAACAGCTTGGCTCCTTCTAATGGCACATTTGTTACCTCTTTGACTATTATGCTTAGGGCATCCCCTCTCTCATTTGATGATCTAGTTGAGTTGTTGTTATAGGAAGAGGAGAGGACCTCCAATTTTGCCCATTCCTCCCATCAAGGTGAGCAAACCACTCCTTTCTAGGAGTCATGTGCTTAGTCGCACCACTATTCAATGGCAGCAAAAGAAGGATCAATAGACTAAACATGTGCACTAGAATCCCCCCTAGCATCAAAGCTCTCCGGAACTGCAGCAAACACAAAATCTTTGTCCTCTTGTGCAAAGTGTGCCTGTGGTGGAGCATTTGCATTTTCAGCTGGTGCAACAAAATTACTGTTTGTGCCTTGCCTTTTCTTCTCATTAGCAATCCTTTTCTGACACTCTGCAATAAAATGTGGTTTACAATAATTGCATCTGCCTTCTTCACCTTAGGACCTTGATTTGCATTTGTACTTGCATTCCCCTCATTCTTGGGCTGATATGTATGGTTGTTCTTTTTCTGAAAATAACCTCCCCTTTGCTGAAATTTGCCCTTTCCTTAGGTGGGAAATCTTACTTGTTTATGGCAGACAGGTTACATGTGCAAATGATGGCGGGTGCGAGGGGTGGTGGGTGGAAGGCGGGGGGCGGGGTGGGGTTGGTGGAGGAGGGGTGAAGGGGTGGTGGGTGGAAGAGCGGGGGGGGGGGGAGGGGGTGGGTGGGGAGGGGGGGGTGGAGGAAGGTTGGTGGAGGGGGGGGGGGAGGGGTGGTGGGTGGAAGGGGGGAGGGGGTGGTGGAAACTTGACGGATGGAAATCTTGATAGAAATTCAAAGGGAGGAGAAGATGATCACCTTTAACGCTCTCCATATTCTTTCTCGATGTAACAAGATTGTTGAGGGTAAATGGACGGTGGGTGGATGTTTGATATGTCCTAGATTTGAGAAAGAATTTAATTTCAGTTCTTTCTTGCCCATGATTAGCACATGCTTGTTGAGTTTCAAGATGATCAATGCAAGATGAAGGATCCCAAGAAAGGGTATGAAATTGAGGAAACATGTACTTATGAGAAAGGGCTATACAATCTTGATGCTCAGCCCTATGTTCAGCATGCTTCAGTTGTCTCATTTGCTTCTCCAAGTGATTTATGGCATGCCAGGTTTGGTCATGTTCATCATAGAGCATTGGCCTACTTGTACAACAATGAAATGGTTCATGGAATTGCCAAAATTACAGGAGCCAGCCAATGAAGTTTGTGAAGGGTGTGCCTGTGAAGGGCCCTGCATGCTAGTCCATATGGTTATCAAAGTGTGAACCGTGTCACTCCAAATACCCCTCCCTCTATCCCCCGTGTCCTCACCGCTTCCTCTCCTACTGTCCCCCTCTCCACTTCAGCAGCAGGTTCTTCTACTTCGACACCCCTACCAGCTAGCAAGGGAACGATGACGCCCCCTTCTACCTCCTCATCGCAGCAGCAAGCTTGTTCAGGGAGGGATCCTGAGGGACGAGGCTCGTCTTCCCAGTCAGCAACCCTTAACCTCTAGCCTGGGCGTCCCTTACCGCGGGGCTTCTGGAGTTTAGGACCCTAGAACTACCTGGAGGTTCCAGACTCTTATCCTCTACCTTTGGAGGTAACACTCATGGTCCTTCAGCCCCGAAAGGGGGGTTTGATCAATGCAGTGGGATCCCCGACACACCTTGGAGATTTCCGTTTGCCTCCACAGGGGTGAAGAAATGGTCCCCGGAGGTGTTTGATGCCATTTTGGGGAATCAGATTACACTCATGATGGATGAGTGGATGGGGCCACATGGACTAGACCTCTGGTACGCCCATGGTGCGGAGGTGAACTTTCAATTGAGCTTCACGCGTGAGGAGCCGGCGTGTGGTTCGGCGATAGGGGTTATCAGATTGCCGCTGGAGGCAAAGGTGGAGCAAGCACACCTCTGGCCCCTCCAGAAATGTGCGAAGCTGTTCGGGGTGGAAGCCTCCTTCATGATGAAGTGGGTGCGGAAGATCGGTATTAAGCCGGTATCCACACTAGTACGGCGACACACAGATACTGACTACTCGCCCTCTAAACCCTCGGCAAAATCACACAAAGTAGTCTTTATGGGACAGGCACCCACTCACAGGAGAGCCTTGTTCCCGACTCCCCCGTCCTCATGAGCTGGACCATAGTGAGTTGGAACGTACACGGGCTCCACGACCGTGTTTGTAGCCAGCCGCAGCACTTGATACTCCGGCAGGAGTTGCAGAGGGCAGTGGTAGGATGGGTAGTGGACATCCTTATGATTCAAGAACACATGTTTTCAGCTTCAGACATTAGACAACGCCATCACCTTCTTCCAGGGAGAGGTCTAGAGGAGTGGTTCCCTGCGGTAGGACGGAGTGGAGGGGTCTGCATCTCAGTTTAACAAACTTTGGCCCTAGAGGTCTACGACCAAGGCGAGCTCATTCGAGGACGGGTAGTTTGGATGGGAGTTCGGACGGGAGAGTCTAGGATCGGGATCCTGAACGTGTATGCCCCAGCGTGCAAACAGCACCGCCTGGCCTTTTGGAGGAGGTTGTCAGAGTGTCTTCCAAATGTAGACTCCTGGATTGTTGGAGATGACTTCAACAACTTGGAGTTTGGGGAAGACAAGCAGGGTGGAACCTCTTTTTCTGAGATGCCAGCAGCGAAGCGTAGCACCTGGGAGCAGTTCATTTTCATAGTCAGTGGCAGAGACCCGTGGAGAGAGCCAGATTTCAGCAGGACTCCTGGCAGCCTTCTCTTCTCCTTTGGACAGAGGAGACGTGATGGATTGCTAGAGAGACTAGACCGTTTTCTACAGGGATTTTGGCAGGTACCACGATGTCAGACCACTCTTCAGTGGTACTGCACTTGGATCAGTCCCGTTGAGGTCTCCCCCAGAAGGGGGTCCGCATTCCAGAGGACCTCTTGCAGGACGAGGAGATTCAGCAGGTCATGGCAGAGATTTGGGAGCAGTCAGAGACGGCACCCTGTGAGGGCTGGGCTACGTGGGTGGCCGATGCAATTCAGGGGAGCAGCGAGGAGCTACAGGCTCACGCCCTTCGGCGGAGGAGTACCCTTCAAGAGCGAGAGCGGGCTTTGAGGAGAGACATCGCATCCATCGAGAGGCTCAAGGAGCAGGACCTAGCGTCGCAGTGGCTTAGTGACAGATTCGAGAGCGCTCATCTCGAGCTGCAGGACACAGAACCTTACCGACATCATCCATGACACACAGACTGGGTTTGTCCAGGAGCGTATCATCCTAGATAACATCTTCACATTTTGGGAGGTAGTGGATTGGTCCAGAGAGGAGTCACAGCCGTTGGCCGTCCTTCTCTTGGACTTTGAGAAGGCCTACGATAGGGTGGAGTGGTCTTTCTTGGAGGGCACTATGAGGAGATTGGGTTTCTCAAACAGATGGGTCATAGGAGTTTCAGAGCTATATGCAGGGAGCTCTAGCCCAGATGCTTATCGGAGGACACACAGGCAAGGCCTTTCCTCTCTCTCGCTCAGTCCGCCAAGGCTGCCCACTTGCTCCCGTCCTCTTCTTGTTTGTGGCGGAGGCTTTGGGCTGCAGAGTTTGCAAATGACATGGCCTTGTATGTCCCTTTGAGGTGGCCAACTGCTAGAAGTCTCTAATCCTCTGGAAGTCTCCTAAAGACTTGCCAGGTGCCTCTGTAGAAGCAGGTCCCCTCTCCCATCTAGACCACTGCATATAATGTGACACTCCAAGTGGCTTGCCATGGTCATCCAAAATCGAGTCATTCCACGAGATTGGCTGAAGTAAAGATCCATCTGATGCTGTCCATCCAATCTCCCCCATGAGATGGAGTACAAGAATGAATGCTGCGTGTGAAAAAATCCTTCCAGGGCTCCTATCCAGGCATCAATCCACGTACTACAAATTTGCAGAGCAAGGCCATACACTGCAAGTTCAGGTCAATAATATTGAGACGTCCTTCTGTGGGGAGAATGAGGGTCTACCAAGCCACCCTAGCTACTACATCTGAGGTGCCATCTAAACCGCTCCATAGGAAGTTCTTGATAGGTCTCATGAGCTGAGCGATACAACCTCTAGACCTGCACCAACAAGAGCAAACGAACCAGGCAGTGGCCAATAATACCTAGTTCACAACCACAAGTCTGGATGCAAGGTCTCGTTTGGAAGAACTCTAAAAGATTAGTTTCCTCCTGATGCTTTTGAAGGGTATTTGAAGGAAAAAGGGATCAACCATCACAAGACATTGCCATACACACCACAACATACAAAGGCAATTTGGGGAGAGGCCATAACTACAGCCACATACATACATAATATATGCCCTACCAAAGCATTGGTCAATGTGACACCTTTTGAGAGGTTTTGTGGCTATAAGCCAAAGGTTCATCATTTCAGAGTATTTGGCTCAATTGCTTATGCTTTGATTCCATCTCAGCATAGATCAAAGCTTGATGACAAACGCATCATGCTAGTGTTGTACTTGGGTTCTATAAATACCAAGTACTTGTACTTTCATTTCATCGAACCTTCTATTGGAGTTTCTACGTGACCACATTCTTGCTCACTTGTGTTCACAACCATCTCCTTTTGTTCCTTTAGGACTACAATGGAAGAGTTGTTGCACCAGGATCCACCTATGAATACATAAAGAGGAGAGTGTTAGATCATAAGTGTGTGTGTATAGGTTAGAGCGGACGAAGGTGCATTCAGCTCTAAGAAAGGCCTATGCATGACACCTCATCATCTTCTACAGCAGATCAAGAGTGGGGGAATGCAAAAATTGGTAACCTTAATCAATAAAAAACATTGAGGTGGCAAATTGGGTGTGACCTTGTGAGAGATGCATAAACTCTCTTTTACAAAATTTCTTAGATGTCATCACATAGGCATACAAAGACTTGAGGTCTAGCAAGGATGGCGGAGGATTCTATTGATCTATACCCAAATGCCGTGCTCCCCTTTTTACTTTGTGCATGGGTCAAGATATGGTCATTTTCCCCAAGATTTAGAGTGGCAAGTTAAAAATATGTGTTGACTATAAAAGTCTCAATACTACCACCAGAGCAGACTTCCATTCGAGAGATAGGGTCTTAGTGATGATGCAAACCATGCTATGCAGTCCGTCATGTACTGGTACACTCAAGTTCAAATGAGATCTGCAACGAGCATAAGTCAACCTCCATAAGTCACTAATGCACATATTAGTACAATATGGTGCCTTTTGGGAGGTGCAATGCACAGGCCACTTTCCAGAGTTGTTCTCCAAGTATTCCAAAAAAATGCGGGGCTGTTTGTGGAGGGGTTTCTGGACAACTTCTAAGCCCATGAGGGTAAGGGTACCTCTCATCTGGACCAATGGGTTTGAGTAGACTATTTGCAAAACTTTGGTGTTTTCTTGGAGAATGTTGAATGGCCATTATCCAGCCAACGTGCAGGTCATTATGAGCTTGCATAATATCAAACCATTCTTGAGATATGGAATTCTACATGCGATATGTGTTCTTTTTATTATAGTGCCACTTACATATTTGCTGGGGCAAGCATGCCATTCTACCAAACAAACATTGAGCAAGAGGCTTTTGGGCTTCCGAAAGGCATATTGATGAAAGCATCAATCTGAGACAGCCCAACTAGTGATGAATTTTTCATGTGCATACGATGCACATGGTTTTGAAAATTCGGGTGGTGTTGGCTCAGCGAGACAAGGACACCAAATTGAAGTAGGGAGCTTAATGTTACCAAGCAAAATTGTCATACCACAAGAGGGAAGGCTTGGTCATAGTCTATGTTATGACAAGATTTTGGCATCAAATTATAACTCCAAGAGTCGCAGGTGCATACTTCTCATTGGTACTAGTTTCCCTAGGGAAACTCACCAGCGGTGGACCATGTATCTAGGTTCATCCTAGAAGAGATGACTATGGGATGGAAGGATGAAGTTCTAGGTGTATCCCCTTTGAGACATTAGCCTTGCATGCCTAATTATTTGTAATTGACTCCATTTTACCATGGCAAATTGACTTTATGATAGGAGGTGTATAGTCCGAGGTGCGCCTTTCAAGTTGGTTGCATGCCAACTCCACAAGATTCTAAGGACAACATTCTTCAAAGGGGTACCCTTCCTCATGAATTCCCAAAATTTTGGAGCCATCGAAGCCATGGGAGGCGGACATCCCTCTCCAAATGTCAATGCAAGAACGAGAGCAACTTCAGTTATTGCAACTCATATATGTTTGAGCTTATGATGCCTGTTAGTGGCGAACAAACATAAGTTTTACCCTTGCAAAGTTTAGCACATTCTCGTGCCAATAAATTGTCACACCAAAACGGGGGAAGCAAAAGTCTATCCAACAGTTCATGAAGGTCTATGGCTTGTTTTATGTCCGATACTACTCCGACACACTCCACTATAACGATCTCTTTGATTAGTGCATTACATCGAGCTTGATGTAGACCACTCTACATCAACAAGTGACTTCTTCAACATTGCTTATTCAATCGGTGCCTGAGGTACTTCGCATTGATTGACTTCCCGATTGGTTGTGGTACCTGAGGCTTCTACTTCGACATTGGTGACTCTCCTTCCTGCATTTTGAGAGTCATCATGTAATTGTCCATGTAGCTACCCATGGACTTCAGCGAGACATATTTTGGGGCATTCCTGCCTAGTGCTTCATCGACATCGTCATCAACTCGCAGGGATGTGCACACATGTGGATTAGCTACTTGGAGGACATCTCTTACTTCTAAAAGATCTATTTTTATTATTCTTACAACTTGATGTATTTTGGGGTCCTTTGCCCTGGGTAGTCCCCCTAAAATGATATGTGTTGAGTGTTTGGTTGTCATTGAGTCTAAAGGTCCTCTGCCTTGGATAGTCCTCCTAAAAAGATGTATTAGTTTTCTTATTTTGGTGTGTGGCTTCCTAACATGTCCTGTTATGAAGCCAAGGGGGGATGTATTGTGGGAGCCATGTATTGGCTTTGATAGGTTTAGAGGGGGATGTATTGTGGGAGCCATGTATTGGCTTTGATAGGTCTCGTTATTAGGCCTGGCCAAGTTTCAGGATGTTGGTGTATCCTAGACCTATGAACTGGTCATGTAGCCATGCTATAACGTGAGCCTCTGAGCATGTTGAGTCTCAAGCCATGAGAGTGCTTGGATCAACCTCTGAACACGCTCAGACTTTAGCCTCTGAGTTACATAGGGTGCACAGTTTGATGACCGTCATTGTCATGTTCTGTTCTTGGTTCCATTCCAATAGTCCCTCACCTTAGACCGTCATTGTCATGTTCTGTTCTTGGTTCCATTCCAGTAGTCTCTCACCTTGCCTTTATGGGGGGTGTTGGAATATGAAGCCAAAGTGAGTCAAAAATGAGTATACTAGTGGTTTTATAGTCTAGTGAGTCCTAGACATGCCACGTGTCATATTGGGAGAGATCCCATAGACATTGTGACTTTCTAGAGTCTAGTGGCACACCATATAGTGTTGTACTTATCTATTGTCTATCATATCAGTCAACATCAAGCTCTTTGGTATCGTGTGAGTACTTGTCCATTGCTTTCAATTTCTTTCCATTTCATTTCCATTATGCTTGTTATCTTTCCTTTCGATTCCTAGTGTTAGCTTGCTTCTCTCCCTACCACTATGATCTTTCATAACCAAGAACAGAACATGACAATGACGGACTACTAATCTGCGCACCCCAAGTAACTCAGAGGCTAAAGTCTGAGCATGTTCAAAGATCCATGGCTTGAGACTCAACATGATTCAGAGGCTCATGTCTTAGCATGGCTACATGACCAGCTCATAGGTCTAGGAATACACCAACATCCTGGAACTCGGCCAGGTCTGATAAAGAGACCCTATCAAAGCCAATACATGGCTACCACAATACATCCCCCTCCTAGCTCCAAAACAGGGTGACATGGAGCCACACACCATAGATAGCAAAACATCATTTTAGGAGGACTATCCAAGGCTGAGAATCTTTATTGACTCAAAGGATTATTACATTCAATCGTTGGGGGACTACCTAGGACAGAGTATCCATATACATCAAGCTCATGGACATATTTTTGAAGAGCAAAAAGTTGGTGTCCGAGTGTCATCTTCTTCTTCTTCACTAGTGGCAGCTGCAGCCAAGTTAGCATGCTCCTTGGATTGTTTTTTGGCAAGCTTTTGAGAACAACGGTCCTCTGTATGGCCAAGCTTCTTACAATACATACATTTGAAAGGTTTGAATGGCTTCTTACCCTTGGAATATAATGCCTGCTCCTCATGGACTTATGCCTTTTGTTCATGATCGAGAAGCATTGCAACCATTTCATCAAAGGACATATCCCGCGCTACACGAAGCGCTGGTATGATATCACGATACTGAGGAATATCCTCAATGCTGGAAAGGAGGACCACCACTTGATCATCTTCTCCAACAGGGGCCTTCAAAGTAGCAAGTCGAGTGATGAGGGATTCCATATAATTCCATATGCTTCTTACCCTTGGAATATAATGTTTGCTCCTCATGGACATCCTTGTGCCTTCGTTCATGATCGAGAAGCATTGCAACCATTTCATCAAAGGACATATCCCGTGCTACACGAAGCGCTGGTATGATATCACAATCCCGAGGAATATCCTCAATGTTGAAAAGGAGGACAGCCACCCGATCATCTTCTCCAACAGAGGCCTTCAAAGTAGCAAGTCGAGTGATGAGGGAATCCATATAATTCAAATGAGCATTAAGAGAATCTTCATGCTTCATATGGAGAATTCATGCCTGAGAAATACTTTGGAATTGATAAATTTGTTGCTAAATAAGCGCTCTAGCTTGTCCCACCAATGTCATCAAAATCCAAGTGATGAATAACGTCATTAGACAAACCCAAACCAATGATAGAATGTCCTTTGTCATTGAGAGTTTCCCATGCTAGAATTTTCTTTTCATCAGATTCAGGTTTCTTGTCTTTGTCACTAACCACCTTCCTTCGTAAGCAGGAGCCTCAGCTTGGTTTGCCAAGTTGGAAAGTTCTTACCAGAAAACTTTTCAATAACTAATTCCCGCTTTGGAATACTCCATTTCTGCTTCAAATGTTGCAGCAGTATGGACTGAAGTGCGAGATCGGAGCAAAGGCTAGAATAGTATCGTAGCAATAGCTCAACTTGCAGTCGAGGTAGAATACGGCCAAGACAAGGTATCGGACCAGTTGGAATAGCATAGGCAGCAGCTCATGTTGCAGTCAGGGTAGATGGTGGCATTCTTGAGGCGTGAATAGCAGCAACACCAGCACTCTTCAAGTCGGTCATTTCTTTAAAAACGGGCTCCAAATGAGGTTGTTTTTAGGGCGACTAGTAGTAGAAACATCTCCACAACAGTAAGCAACTATTTCCTTCACAAAAATGCCCTAAAAACGAGCTGTCTTTAGGAAAAAACGGGCTGCTTTTGAGAAAAAAATGAGCTGTCCTTTCCTCTACAAAGACGCCCACTAATGCCCACAAGAATGGTGACCAATTTGCTCCAAATCTAGGCACAAATCTGCAGCAAAATCAAGGTTGATGGTGCAGCAAAATCTACAGCAAATCACGCAGCAGCTCTAACTCCACGAATCAGCTCCAATGTCCAGCAAAATCCGTAACTCATGGAGAGGCTAAGAGTGAAGGAAGAAGGGCTTCCTTCGAAGGGAAAAGAGGGAGAGTAGCTCCTCTTTCTTGACCTCCCTCACCTCAATCCCTTGGAAAAGCAAGGAGCAAGAGAGAAAGGACTAGGAGAAGGAAGGATGGAGGAAGGAGGAGGAAGGATGGCTTTGATACCACATGAGGAACATGGTGGAGAGGGAGAGGGAGAGAGAAAGGGTAGGCTAGGAAGAGAGAAGATAATACTCAAACAAAAACATAATGAAAGTGAAAGAAAATGGAAATGAGCAATAGACTAAAATTGGTCTCATAATGTTAAGCTTGATGTAGACTCCTTGATGTGTGTTGATGTGACACACAAGTACAATCATATATAGGATAGACACACATTAAAATGTATATGGGATATCTCCCAATATGACGCGTGGCACTCACACATAAGACTCTACTAGAAATCCTAGTAGAATACACTAAAAAACACTCAGCTTGACTTCATGTTCTAACAAGCAAAAGCATTAATATGAAGCTCTTGCACAACAGCTTTGGACAGCCTGACTAAAAGCCTGGCAGGATCAAATAGTCATGACCTATGCAAGTAATTTTTTAGGCATACGCCAAAGTTTGGCTTGGACCTTTCATCATGGCCAAGGCCATCATTCCAAGAGTTTGCAGTAAGCCACTGTTGACTCAACTGATGTAGTGCATCTGAATAAGACATTGATGAGGGCTTAAGGTGGCTATAAAGTCTTGTTGATGAAACAAACATGTGCTATAAAGGCTAACTTGTTGATGCAAAAAACATGCACTCTTCTCATTAGCAGCTAGCTTTCTCCTGATGTACATACGTACTTGATCAATATATATAGGCTGCCTTGTTGATGCAACAAACATGCACCCTTTTAATTAGTTTTCTTCTGATGTACATACCTCCTTGGTCAAAATATTCCTCCCCCTTACACCCCACTTGCTGCCCATTGGCTCCCCTCTTTTGTGCATATGCTACCCTCTTCCACTTTTCAATTTGCACCCACTCATGCTTAACTGTAGGAACACGCGGGATAGAATAGATGCATCTTGGAAGAGGAGTGAGAGCACAAGATGTAACAAAAAATGTTGCTCTCTATTGATTGTGAGAGTGGTGACTCTCTCTTATAGAAATGGGGAGAAGGTGGCCTAGATCAAAGGCACCTTCCCTACATCAGTGGCAATTAGCCCCTACATCAGTGGGACTGGCCTAAATCAAAGGAACCTCCCATGTGGGAGTCTTTGGCTTACATCATCACTTAGGTCACACACTAGACGCATCATAACACTAGATGTGCCTCTACAAAACACACACACTCACACATGTGACTCCCCTAGATGCACACATGCACCATAGAGCAAGCCCTTGACCATAGTTATCCCAACATAACCCCCCTCAAGGGTTTGCCTCTTGCGATATCAAGGATACATCTAGACTCATAGTTTCTCGTGCCATCTCATGGTGGTCAAGGATAAATCTATGTCTAGGATCTCATGCTAGCAAAGGTGCCCAAGGGTCAAGGTTCACAGAAATGGGATAGACCAAAACACACATATCACATGGCCTACATCATATGGTGACTAGAGGTGATTTACAAAAGACAAAACACATAGCATTCTTTTGGAGTACTACTCCAGGTAGAGAACCTCAAAATTTGACCAAGTGATGATAAACAAAAATTCAAAGACAAGTTGCTCAAAAAGCAAAGTCCTTGTCTTTTACCACAAAGTTGGATGCTTCATTTGCTGATGGAGTTCTCTCTTCAAACAGATTTGTCATAGCATTCTTTGTAAATGCTTGATCATCTTCAAGCTTTTCAGTGTCCAAAAGTGATGCCTCTTGTTGAAAAGACTCACAAGTAATATGAGTATCATTCTTCATCTTGAAAACTTTGAGGAAGCCTTCTATGTTGATCTTGACATCCATATACATTTTGTCATTTGCCAAAGGGGTTGGCATGAAATTCAAATGTGGAGAGAGTAGATCTCCCTTTTTCTTTGATAGCACCAAGAATACCTCATCATCAAGAATGTTGTACTTGAGAAGTACAAAGTATTTCCAAAAGGAAGCATACTTTGAAACATAGTTATCAATATTGGCATCCATTTGTTCACCACTATGAGTGATCATATACTTCATGATTGTAGAGAAGAATTCAATAGAGTTTGTCTCACCATATGCATATCATACTTGCTCATCCACCATGTTATGCCTCAATGCTTTTAGAATTGAAGTCTCCTATCAATGCATCAACCTCAACACACATTTGTACTTATTTTCAAGCATGAAGCCTCTCAAAAACTGTTTTCTTCTTCTTGAAATAGTCTCGTTTAATAACAAGAATTGAGCATATTCCCTTCTACTATCAATTCAAACTAATCAAATACTTGCAGATGAATAAAGATCTCGAGCTTCCTCCACTTGCTCAAAGTCAATACAATGGATTCTTCAACCAAAACTGCCAAATTTCTTCAGATTGTAAACATGGAAGTTGGAGGCCACAATTCGAACAGCTCATAGCTCTATTCAAGGGGATTTTTATGCAGAAATAAAGACCTTATATCAAAGAAGGTCCTCAACCAAAGAAGACTATAATGTTGTGCTAGGTCGCCATAGAGAAGCTCTTCAACTTTAACTATGTTTTGGACGATTCCGGCTGATTCTGTGGACCATTTGTCATCAAATTTCATCAGAGGATTTGTCATAACGCTGCCCACCCATGGCTAGAAGGAATTAACAAATAGTTGCGACATTGGGCGGAATTCGCTTATCAGTAGGCGCACACAGTTGAGTCGGCACGGGCAACAAAGATCACAACTTGAAGAATGCTCCTAGATAGAGGTGCGCCCCAGGATGTAGAAGCCTCAGTTCAAAGGATTTTGCAAATGGCGGGCTGAATACAGAGAACAAGCTCTCACAAATTTGGGGAAGAAGAGGGGAAGAAATGGAGATGATGAAGAAACTTGAAAAAACTAGTAGTTCATGCTAGAGAGAGCATCTAATGCTAGGCTAGGCTAGATCTAGAGCCTAATGCTCTGATACCAAATGTAGGAACACGTGCGATAGAATAGACAAGAACCCAGACATGCATGGACACAGCTTTAGGTTTACATGTCATTAGAACCATTAACTGCCAACTTCTAGCATCATTGTCTGAAACTTGTTTTACGTCACATTCCATAATTCTTACAGTCATGAAAAGCGCTAATTGACAACCTTGTTCCATTTTACAATTGTAAATTTAAAGAAGCTTTGTGTAACAAGATCTGTTGGATGGCAAAGATATCAATTGAGGTGTAAAACTTGTTAAACTTTATGGACCAAGATTTCCCTTTAAATATGAGCTAGTTATCAAACTTATTTATGGTTTGATTGCAGATAGCACAATCCAGCTCTATGCAGGATCCGGTGATGGAAAGTCCGGATATATGGATGGTGACTCTGAAGTGGCCCTTTTCACCCATCCTGAAAGTATGACACTGGACACCAAGGGTAATATGTATGTAGCAGATGTTGGAAATGGTGCTGTAAGAAAGATCAGCAGTTCAGGTAGCTACCTTAATCATAGGTCCCTGTTATAATCTGGTAGCATAACTTCACCGGCTTGGCTTTTTGAATGGTGATTAAATGTAACTTTCTGTGCAGACAGACATGTCACAACCATTGCCGGTGGGAGCGATGGACGTCATGGATTTGTTGATGGCCATGGGATGGATGCCAAATTTTCAAATGAGTTTAGTGTAAACTATCTTTCTTCTATATGCTCCCTGCTGGTTTTAGACAAAGGTAACAGGGCAATCCGGCAGATAATCCTGAAAGCCAGTGATTGCTCTTCAAACTCAGCTATGTCATCAGGTTTGCTCCATTCTTTTGGTTGTATAAGGGTTAGTTTTTTGTATTTTAAATTGTTTAAGGTTTAAATTTTCTGCGCTATACAGCAAGGGAAAGTCTAATAAAATGTCCTTGAAATTTCTGCAGGGTTAAATTGGTTATGGGCTGCATTGGCACTACTCCCAATTTTAGGAGTACTCCTGTTGAGGAAACACATATCAAGGGGTTTTGACCATGCATGGGTAAGTACCATTCTGGATAATGCAGCCAAGAAAGTTATTGTAGGCAGTAACTTGGTTACTTTGTGTGTCAAGGGAATATTTCAATAGAGTCTTCTCATCTTGGATCAATTGGATTGATGTTCAAGTAGCACTGTTATGCCTCAATGTTATGCCTCAATGCTTTTAGAATTGAAGTCTCCTATCAATGCATCAACCTCAACACACATTTGTACTTATTTTCAAGCATGAAGCCTCTCAAAAACTGTTTTCTTCTTCTTGAAATAGTCTCGTTTAATAACAAGAATTGAGCATATTCCCTTCTACTATCAATTCAAACTAATCAAATACTTGCAGATGAATAAAGATCTCGAGCTTCCTCCACTTGCTCAAAGTCAATACAATGGATTCTTCAACCAAAACTGCCAAATTTCTTCAGATTGTAAACATGGAAGTTGGAGGCCACAATTCGAACAGCTCATAGCTCTATTCAAGGGGATTTTTATGCAGAAATAAAGACCTTATATCAAAGAAGGTCCTCAACCAAAGAAGACTATAATGTTGTGCTAGGTCGCCATAGAGAAGCTCTTCAACTTTAACTATGTTTTGGACGATTCCGGCTGATTCTGTGGACCATTTGTCATCAAATTTCATCAGAGGATTTGTCATAACGCTGCCCACCCATGGCTAGAAGGAATTAACAAATAGTTGCGACATTGGGCGGAATTCGCTTATCAGTAGGCGCACACAGTTGAGTCGGCACGGGCAACAAAGATCACAACTTGAAGAATGCTCCTAGATAGAGGTGCGCCCCAGGATGTAGAAGCCTCAGTTCAAAGGATTTTGCAAATGGCGGGCTGAATACAGAGAACAAGCTCTCACAAATTTGGGGAAGAAGAGGGGAAGAAATGGAGATGATGAAGAAACTTGAAAAAACTAGTAGTTCATGCTAGAGAGAGCATCTAATGCTAGGCTAGGCTAGATCTAGAGCCTAATGCTCTGATACCAAATGTAGGAACACGTGCGATAGAATAGACAAGAACCCAGACATGCATGGACACAGCTTTAGGTTTACATGTCATTAGAACCATTAACTGCCAACTTCTAGCATCATTGTCTGAAACTTGTTTTACGTCACATTCCATAATTCTTACAGTCATGAAAAGCGCTAATTGACAACCTTGTTCCATTTTACAATTGTAAATTTAAAGAAGCTTTGTGTAACAAGATCTGTTGGATGGCAAAGATATCAATTGAGGTGTAAAACTTGTTAAACTTTATGGACCAAGATTTCCCTTTAAATATGAGCTAGTTATCAAACTTATTTATGGTTTGATTGCAGATAGCACAATCCAGCTCTATGCAGGATCCGGTGATGGAAAGTCCGGATATATGGATGGTGACTCTGAAGTGGCCCTTTTCACCCATCCTGAAAGTATGACACTGGACACCAAGGGTAATATGTATGTAGCAGATGTTGGAAATGGTGCTGTAAGAAAGATCAGCAGTTCAGGTAGCTACCTTAATCATAGGTCCCTGTTATAATCTGGTAGCATAACTTCACCGGCTTGGCTTTTTGAATGGTGATTAAATGTAACTTTCTGTGCAGACAGACATGTCACAACCATTGCCGGTGGGAGCGATGGACGTCATGGATTTGTTGATGGCCATGGGATGGATGCCAAATTTTCAAATGAGTTTAGTGTAAACTATCTTTCTTCTATATGCTCCCTGCTGGTTTTAGACAAAGGTAACAGGGCAATCCGGCAGATAATCCTGAAAGCCAGTGATTGCTCTTCAAACTCAGCTATGTCATCAGGTTTGCTCCATTCTTTTGGTTGTATAAGGGTTAGTTTTTTGTATTTTAAATTGTTTAAGGTTTAAATTTTCTGCGCTATACAGCAAGGGAAAGTCTAATAAAATGTCCTTGAAATTTCTGCAGGGTTAAATTGGTTATGGGCTGCATTGGCACTACTCCCAATTTTAGGAGTACTCCTGTTGAGGAAACACATATCAAGGGGTTTTGACCATGCATGGGTAAGTACCATTCTGGATAATGCAGCCAAGAAAGTTATTGTAGGCAGTAACTTGGTTACTTTGTGTGTCAAGGGAATATTTCAATAGAGTCTTCTCATCTTGGATCAATTGGATTGATGTTCAAGTAGCACTGTTATGCCTCAATGTTATGCCTCAATGCTTTTAGAATTGAAGTCTCCTATCAATGCATCAACCTCAACACACATTTGTACTTATTTTCAAGCATGAAGCCTCTCAAAAACTGTTTTCTTCTTCTTGAAATAGTCTCGTTTAATAACAAGAATTGAGCATATTCCCTTCTACTATCAATTCAAACTAATCAAATACTTGCAGATGAATAAAGATCTCGAGCTTCCTCCACTTGCTCAAAGTCAATACAATGGATTCTTCAACCAAAACTGCCAAATTTCTTCAGATTGTAAACATGGAAGTTGGAGGCCACAATTCGAACAGCTCATAGCTCTATTCAAGGGGATTTTTATGCAGAAATAAAGACCTTATATCAAAGAAGGTCCTCAACCAAAGAAGACTATAATGTTGTGCTAGGTCGCCATAGAGAAGCTCTTCAACTTTAACTATGTTTTGGACGATTCCGGCTGATTCTGTGGACCATTTGTCATCAAATTTCATCAGAGGATTTGTCATAACGCTGCCCACCCATGGCTAGAAGGAATTAACAAATAGTTGCGACATTGGGCGGAATTCGCTTATCAGTAGGCGCACACAGTTGAGTCGGCACGGGCAACAAAGATCACAACTTGAAGAATGCTCCTAGATAGAGGTGCGCCCCAGGATGTAGAAGCCTCAGTTCAAAGGATTTTGCAAATGGCGGGCTGAATACAGAGAACAAGCTCTCACAAATTTGGGGAAGAAGAGGGGAAGAAATGGAGATGATGAAGAAACTTGAAAAAACTAGTAGTTCATGCTAGAGAGAGCATCTAATGCTAGGCTAGGCTAGATCTAGAGCCTAATGCTCTAGTGCCAATGCAGCCCATAACCAATTTAACCCTGCAGAAATTTCAAGGACATTTTATTAGACTTTCCCTTGCTGTATAGCGCAGAAAATTTAAACCTTAAACAATTTAAAATACAAAAAACTAACCCTTATACAACCAAAAGAATGGAGCAAACCTGATGACATAGCTGAGTTTGAAGAGCAATCACTGGCTTTCAGGATTATCTGCCGGATTGCCCTGTTACCTTTGTCTAAAACCAGCAGGGAGCATATAGAAGAAAGATAGTTTACACTAAACTCATTTGAAAATTTGGCATCCATCCCATGGCCATCAACAAATCCATGACGTCCATCGCTCCCACCGGCAATGGTTGTGACATGTCTGTCTGCACAGAAAGTTACATTTAATCACCATTCAAAAAGCCAAGCCGGTGAAGTTATGCTACCAGATTATAACAGGGACCTATGATTAAGGTAGCTACCTGAACTGCTGATCTTTCTTACAGCACCATTTCCAACATCTGCTACATACATATTACCCTTGGTGTCCAGTGTCATACTTTCAGGATGGGTGAAAAGGGCCACTTCAGAGTCACCATCCATATATCCGGACTTTCCATCACCGGATCCTGCATAGAGCTGGATTGTGCTATCTGCAATCAAACCATAAATAAGTTTGATAACTAGCTCATATTTAAAGGGAAATCTTGGTCCATAAAGTTTAACAAGTTTTACACCTCAATTGATATCTTTGCCATCCAACAGATCTTGTTACACAAAGCTTCTTTAAATTTACAATTGTAAAATGGAACAAGGTTGTCAATTAGCGCTTTTCATGACTGTAAGAATTATGGAATGTGACGTAAAACAAGTTTCAGACAATGATGCTAGAAGTTGGCAGTTAATGGTTCTAATGACATGTAAACCTAAAGCTGTGTCCATGCATGTCTGGGTTCTTGTCTATTCTATCGCACGTGTTCCTACATTTGGTATTACTCCCAATTTTAGGAGTACTCCTGTTGAGGAAACACATATCAAGGGGTTTTGACCATGCATGGGTAAGTACCATTCTGGATAATGCAGCCAAGAAAGTTATTGTAGGCAGTAACTTGGTTACTTTGTGTGTCAAGGGAATATTTCAATAGAGTCTTCTCATCTTGGATCAATTGGATTGATGTTCAAGTAGCACTGTATGTGAAGCTTAAAGAGTTGCTGATCAGCTTCCTTTTTGTGGTCTTGAAATCGAGGCAGCAATTTATGCAGGTCTTGCTGCCATTGAACACTTGGTTGCATATCCTGATGCAAATTCCAGTTCAAATACGTACACACTCTTACGCCATGAGGAATGCAGCTGCTGATAATAAGTATGTTGCTGCTGGATCCAGTATGTGCTTAGGAATTTCTAATATTTAGGTCGAGAAATTATACTGTCCCCTTTCCTAATGACCAAACAAAACAAGAAAAGAAAATTTGTTGCATGGCACGAGGAAGTTTGATGTCCATGTACAGGTAGCTGATTGGGGTTTGGCTTCTACTACCTGACAAGTTTGGGGCTTGTGATGAGGTCTTTGATGTGGGAAGGTCTCTAGTTTGATTTGCCTGCTATATCAAAATGTTTTCTTTTTCAGGAGACAGACTGTGCCTTCTTCAGCTAAAGACAACCTTACAGGGGAACCATTTCCAAACCAAGTCAGTACTGTCGATAACTTTGGTTCCTTGCTTGATATAGACCAATGTACTGATGCAACTACAAAGCAAAAGCCACTCTTACCTGAAGAGAATCTGAACGAATGGCCTGGAGAAGTTTTGAGTGAAGACCTTATAGATATGAGAGAGCTGGCTAGTACAAGCCAGTGCATTTATGAAGATAGCATGCTATACAATGCTCGAAACTGTGAAGAAGATTCTTTGCAAGAGGCCCCCATGGATGAAAAATCCTCTGATACAAGCTCGTGCATTTACCAAGCTGTTAGCATGCCAAACAATGCTTTAGAAGACGAAGAAGCTTCTGAGCTATCAGAGTCTCATCAAAACAACAAACTCGAATCAATGATGGAAGAAAACCTTCAAATGTTTGAGAAACAGGGATATGGTGCATGTCAGTTCAAAACTGCTGCTAGGAACAATAGTAATTAATAGCAAGAATGCCTGGACGTCAGGATGAGGAAGGCCAGTTAGATCGACTCTAGGAATGTCTAACCAAGAGGATTTTGATTAGGTTAACTTCCAGAAAAGGTGAAGTTGAACTGAACGTAATAGGGATGGATCCAAAGGCAGGTCAGATTGCAATATGTACATCATTGCCCTTTTGTATCTGACAGGTTCCAGACAGCAGGCTAGACTTGTAAGCCAAAAGCACGGAATGTATTCCTAGCACTACAGGGTTCAGTCTGGAAACATCATCGATGTTATACACATAAATTCCAGGCACGAACAGAATTCGGATAAACGTACGATCTACATATCCATCATTGCCAGATAGTAAACAAGCTACATAATGTCTCTAGAAATTTCATCATAGAAAAATACCCTTCCCCTTTGGTGTATTTTGTGATGCGACTATGGACATGCATGCTCTCAATATACTTTAGACCTTGTTTTCAATAATTGTTTTACAATTTTCCAGAGCTTTGCATAGATTCTTGCTTTTTGGTCCCTTCTAAATTCTCTCTTCGGACAATAAGCTCTCACAAACAATCAGGACTACATTTCCATACTGGCAAAGATTGTAGTCGATAAGATATTTTCCATTAATTGAATGTGTATAATTTTCCATCAAATCTTTGCCAAAGTGATATGTGAGAAAAGGTCTCTTTCCTCCATCTTCTGCTATAACTTTTCTAAGTAGCATTAATGCTCCTTTTTTTGTTTACGCATATAACATGGCAAAAGAATTATTTCGAACCATGTTACATGAAACAAGAGAAACACCTTGTTTTTTACTAGAATGGTGGAGGTGCATATGTGACAAGTGGGGTGTTTTTTGCCACATTGCATAGTGTCCTTTAGCGTGCATCTCACTTCTAACACTTGTTTGCGTTTAAGCCCACGTCAAATCTTCTCCTAGCTGCTTCTATTTGTTGACTCAATTTGACATTCTATGAGTGTTAGTTTGAACTTTCTCCTCCTTTGCAGGAAAGTGTGTGATTAAGTCGTTTTTAATTTTTTGTGCTCAGAAAAACCTCCAACAATTTAAGTTGGGTGTGCTCAGAAAAACCTCCAACAATTTAAGTTGGGTGGAGACAATTGTAAGATTTCTCTTTCTCTAGGTCTAATTGCTCTTGCATGTTGGAGACTATTAAAAAACCCATTTGGGGATAAGAATGAAATGAAATTTTGTGTGGGGATATGCACATTTGAATGTTTATTTGTGTACAATGCTTTCTTTTGTGCACACAAGACTGAACAAACACAAGTGTAGACCTCTTTTGTTCACACAAGATTGAACAAACACAAGTGTAGACCTCAAAAAATCACTAGGCTAAAGAGCATGTTGGTGCATGGGTTGAAGGAGAGGATGACTTAAGAGCCACGAGGTAAAATTGTAAGGAGTCATATGTCACTTTGTCATTAAATCTACACAATAGCGTGCCCCTTTTGCCTTGTGATTTTCACCAAATAATTAGATCATTTTAGTGGTGATCTAACTGAGGTTTCCTAGCATGTGTTAGATTACCGCATTGTCTTTCCAACTATTGTGCTTGAGTATCGTATTTCTCAATCCACTCTAGCTCATCTAGTTTAGGAAACCTTAAGGCATAATGTTACTTGAGGTTACATTCCGATGCTCACATTTTGTGGACTTGATCCCACACCTTCAAAATAATCCAAAATTTTCTCCTCAATCTTTGACATGCATTCAAATCATTTGCTAACAATTGCATATTTAGGTTCAATCCCTCATGGGACCAAACACTACTTATGCCACACCACTTCAATCATGGGTGCCATTGCCATGCAGACAATGGGGTCAATGAGTAGCCATCTCAAATTGACATCTTGAGCAAATACCTTGCTATTTTTTCATTAACGAACATTGTCATCTAGACACTTTGAACGAATGAATGTCTAGAATATCCCTTGTTAAACCTACATCGAACCCCAAATGCTCTAAAATACTTAACATTCAATCCCAATATACCCAATCATAGGCTTTGTCCAAACCAATCTTAGCATTACCATATTTTCTCTTGATTCCAATGCATAATTAATTGCCAAGAATTAAAAGCGCTTTCAACTATATTTCTACTAAACACTAGTCCATGTTTTTTCCTACTACACTGTACCGAAATGGTAACTAAAAACCTATAACTGGGCCAAAGGAAGGTCTCCATAAGAGTATGCATCTTGGAGAGACCGATACAAAGAGGATTGAAATAAAAGATAAATATCCACTGAAACATGCCCGTACAGTCTAATGTTACGGGCATGATAGAAAGACCACAGTGTCCAATATTGACACCAGGAGAAAAACTTATCAAAGTCTGGTCGAGGAGCATATCTGCCAAACAACCAAAACTGCTTGCCAAAAGAGATTTGGTAGAAATGAGCCTAAAGATAGCCCCAAAGTCGGGAAAGAAGACCATGAGCAACAACGAAAGTCTATAGGAGATGGAAAATCATCTAGCTCGGATATGTGAGCAAGTGGGCCAAGCGAAAGAAGCTATACGTCGAGTAGCCAGCAAGGAACTGACTACTGGTAAAGTAATGATCAAGCAACACCATAAGTAAAGGCACTATCGTAATGGTAACTTACTGCTCCAAATACGGCTAAGGGAAACCTTCTACCATTTAAGAGGTTTTTCAAGATGTTAGAAATTATTTCCATGTTCCTTAATCCATGGTTGCAAGAGCAATAACTGGTAAGCTTGCTTGGCCAAAAAAATCATCAAAAGAAAAAGCATAATATATTAGGGAAATTCGGAGCTCATTTTGGGGCCCTCTAAGGACTTCCCTTGAGAATATTCTCTCAAAAAAGGGGGGCATGGATAATTTTTTGCATATTAGCTCAAAACTTGTCTGACTTGGCATCTTTAGAACCTACTCTTTGAGAGAATATTCACGTAACGTAGGAAGATTCCTAGAAGAAAGGAATCTTCCCTATATCTTTCCATTCCCATGCCCAAACCCCATCATGGTATATATCATTTGAAAGCCCTCAAAGAGTAGGTTCTAGAAATGCCAAGTCCGACAAGTTTTGAGCTAATCTGCAAAAAATTATCCATGCCTCCCTTTTTTGAGAGAATATTCTCAAGGGAAGTCCTTAGAGGGCCCCAAAATGAGCTCCAAATTTCCCTAATGTCCCGAAAGACCTCGATCGAATTTGCAATCCATTAGTGGATTAGAATATACAAGAGGAGAAACCGGCTGAAAAGGATGCAACATAGTAGTGATGATGAGCCATGATGATGCATTCCCAAATAGAACTGTCTCCTGGCATGAGGAAAAGAAAAAGTGACACCACGATCATCTACCACATTAGCCACCATAGAAATACCCATAAAATGCAAGAAATATGCCTGAGAGGATAAAGAGAAGCCGAAGGGGGAGCAAACACACAGCTCCAATGGATGCTCTGCAGACGAAGAGTGTTGCCTGTGTCCAGCAGACGTCCCGACCAATGCAAATGAATGAGAAGTTGTTGCCAATCATGAATCAGCCTAGTGGAAAAGGGGCGGCCATGAATACGACCATGGAGGTGGCCAAAAATGACATTAGAAAGTGCTGGAATCCAATGGCCAAATGCATAGTACGTAGAGAATCATACAAGAAGTGTAAGGGACCAAGGCTGCTTCTGTTGTAAGGAGGTCAATAGAGTAGCCTTTCGCACTGACATATGAATGTGAATGTTGAGAACATTCAAACCCCCATGCATCCTGGGCGATAAAACATAATTGAATTTGGGAAATCGGAGGGCTATACGATCATGTCTAGTGCACCAAAGGCATTCCATAACCTTAGTAATAATTTTTTTAATATCTGTTGAAGACGAGGCAATAAGTGGCAAATAAAATTGGACATAAGCAATAAGGATGGAGTGCACAATTTGAAGACGAACATGCAACGGCGAAGTTGATAATTTTCAAGAATCCAACTTCTGAAAAAGTTTTTACAAAACCGGAAGTCCTTCTTGTGGTAATAAATATGCCATCCAATAGGCTACCCCAAATGGTGCACCACTTGATCAAAAGGGAGCAAGAGACCATGCCACAAAATGCAATGCTAGTGACATTCACGCAGAGGCATAAGTTTTGATTTGTGGAAATTGACTTTTAGCCCAGTTGTTGCAAGACTGAACAAATCAAGCGTCTGCATAAGCTGCCTAACATGTGCTTTCGAACTCCAGGCATAGGGTGGACTGGGCATTATAGATCCAGAGATGCAAAGTAGAGCCCTCTTGGGCAAGCTGATAGGGAGAGACCTCCCTCTAAGAGCGTGAGGCCTTGGAAGCTCCTCAGTTAGCAGGGACTTCTTGGGAACACCCCTTGCACAAGAGGCCACTGGCAACAGTTCTACAAGTGGATCTTCTCCGAGGCTCCTTTGATAGGGAAGGGGAGCATGCTGGCTATACAAGAAAGTGGATATCGTATCAGCTCCCTCTTTTTATAACCAAGAGCTCTCCCAATAAATGCGTCCTCCCCCCACATGCATGGTGTGAGTCTAAGGGCATCTCCCATGTGAGCAAGGAGGATGTGCACTCCCAATAGCATACGACAATACCTTGCCTCAAAAATCAAACCTTTTTATCCTGAGTCTAAGATACTCCTTCTCAATTTTATGATATGCAGAGAATCTAGGAGGACAAGTGGAGGGCTGGTACAAAGATGCTTGCCACCTCGTCTTACTCATCCCCTTATTGAAATATTATCTCTTTGACTACACACAACCACTCTACCCCACATGGAAGGGATGATGCAACATTATTTGGCCACCTCTACCTCTTACCATTTTTATACTATATATCCCATAGACCTTTAGCCATATCCCACTTCATGCTTGCTGGGACCACCTAAGGTGCAAGGGTGGCACATGGAGATGCTTTGCCACCTCAACCACCTTTTGCATACTATATTATCATTTCCATGACCATGCGCACAACACACCTATGGGTCCTCTTACTTGGAAGGGTGGCATAAGGACATGCCCTGCCACCTCAACCTTGGGCCCTAAGCACACAATATACTGTACTCCTAATGCCACATCCACATTTACAATCCTTCCATATCACATTTACTTGTTTGTAATTTTTCTTTAAAATAACAGTTTCCCCCCATGCATGGAATGCATAGCATCTTCATGCTCCTCTTCATTGCATCCATGCAAGGGGGACCACCTTCTTTTGGTCATATGGTCCTCTGTTAGAACATGCCTATGATTCAATGGTATCAAGGATTCATGGGGACAATATTGCATAGCTTGCTCATGCATAATGTTGGGAAATATCTCCTCTCCTTATGATGAGAGTTGGTGGGTGAAAAAGCAAGTAAATCCATGAAACCAAAAATTATTGAATAGAAAGGAGCATGGAAAAACCGTTCATACCTCCTCATTCAAAGGAAAAGGATGTAGAGGTTGACCACAATCTTTTATATGTGTCATAGCTATAGTCTATTGTCTAATGTTAACCGCTAAGGTTAACACTTTTGTAGCTCTACAAAGGGTTCATTTTTTAAGGATATTTTGCAAGATAGAGCGAAGAAGATGCAAGGAAGATAATGGAATTCCGCCTTGGAGGCATATGGGCCCAAGTCTTGTAAGAATGAGATAAGAGAATGGAAAGACGACTAGGGTTGGCCCTGCCTTCAAAAGGTGGAATGTATAAAAGGCTAAGAGTTGAATTTAGTCTTCACTATTGTCTGCACAAGTTGGAATAAGAGCTCTCTCTTTCTCTTCATGATTTTTTGAGTCTTCTCTTGCTTCCTTTGTAGTGCCCTTATGTTTGCCACTCTATCCCCTTTCATTCCCCTCTTCTCTCCCCTCCTCCCTTCTCTTTTTTCATCTCCCCTTCCCCTTACCCCCTCTCATGGAGACACATTGCAAAAATTCGGGATGACACTCGAGGATTGTTTGTGCTTACGGTTTGCACTTGCATTGCTCCCACAAGGAGAAGTAGGAGGAGAGTTTCCCTCGGCATTCCTTCAAGATCCCCATGACATGCAAGTCACCACTGGAGACAACACATTTGACAAAATATGAAGAGGGGAGAGGAGAAGAGTGGAGATGAGGAGAGAGGGCACAACTAGAGAGCACACCACAAATGACTAATTGTACACTAGATTTAGTTAAAAATGTAGAATATATACAAACCCATTTAGGGTTAGGGTTAGGGCATCTAACCCTTTCCTTAATAGTACTCTATATGTGTTAGTGCTATGCACATGTAATCACATGATGTTGAGTGTGGTCTCTCAACACCTTCCCTCAAGATCAACATCATGAAGTAGGCCTTCCCTCAAGAAGATGATTCTGGGGAATCTAAGAAGGATTGAGCAAGGAGATTCCAAGGTTCAGAGAGAGGTTCCAGAGTTTAGAAGAGGTTTAAGGCTTAGAAGGAGGATCCAAGGTTTAGGTAGAGTACATGGTGGAGAACTCGTCTCCCTCGTAGATCATGGAGGACAAGGGTTGAGGAACTAAGGGTTTAGGAGGAGCATAGGAGTGGGAGAGGAAGAAGGTGTAAGAGCATGGGGGGGAAAGAGAGAGAGGAGAAGGGAGGAGGAAGAGGGAGGAGAAGAGAGAGGAGAAGGGAGGATGAGGGAGGAGGAGAAGGGAGGAGAAGGGAGGAGGATGAGGGAGGAGGAGGAGGAGGAGGAGGGAGGAGGAGAAGTGAGGATGGAGGGAGGAGGAGGAGGAGGAGGAGGGAGGAGGAGGGAGGAAGGAAGAGGAGGAGGAGGGTGAGGGAGGAGGAGAGGGAGAGGATGGGTTGCAAGGTTAGAGGAGAGGGGAGGAGGTGTTGCAAGGTTAGGACATGCGTTTGGATGTGGAATGCAAGAAAGCATGGACACTTGGAGACAATTTCTTGGAATACCAAAGTAGAACTCAACATAATGCCCCAAAGAGTGTGGGCTTCATTCCATATGGGGTATTTATACAAGTTGGAGAGCTTCTCTCTCTGCATGTAGGAATTGTAAGACATTCTCTCTCTACATGTAGAACTTGCATATAGAAGTTGCATGTATAGTTGCATGTAGAACTCGCATGTTGCATTTTGCATGGAGGAGTTGCATGTAGAACTCACATGTAGGAATCGCATGTAGGACTTGCATATAGAACATGCATGTAGGAATTCCAAGTAGAACTTGCATGTTGAAGATTCCTAAGAGAGATTAATCCTAGCCTTATGCAAGTACAAGAGGAGCTTTGCTGCTGCTCCACACACACATTCTATACTACCTAAGTCCATGTTGGCATATAAACAACAGTGGGGTTGGGTTTTTCTTATAAGTATTTACCCCTCTTACATTATCCTTGACCTTAGGCCAAGGTCGATGGAATTTGGAACCATCAAGGTGTGTCTTGAAGATGTGAAAGTGGATACGGTAGTTGTGCCCTCACCAGACCTACTTTGACTAATAACTCTATCCAATCCCTTCCCTACTTTCATAGCACCTTTGCGGCTCATATCCCTAGGTTGGGCTGTGGGGCCGATTTATCCTTCTTGGCCTACTTATGGAGCTCCTTGCTTAGAGCTCTAGCATGGGCCCCAGTGATAACATTTACGGACACCGAAGAAACTTGGCCTCTCTCGATACTCAACAAATTAATGCTAGTCTTAGGATCTGTGGCCGTTCTAGTGGTCCTTCTTATTGGATAGTCCTTGTAAAGATGGTCCTACCTGCAGTCCAAGCACAATATGGAGCATTTGTGTCAGTGGCAGTTACTGTGGGTAGGGAAGGGTAGTCCTTCAAGAAGTGAGGTATGTGGCATTTATAGCAATCTGGCTAGGGGATGACCTTAGGATAGCAACATTGGGATGTCTCATGGTTTCCCCATCTAGCGTAATGGGCATAGTAGAGTGCTAGCCTAGCCCTAAGGTGGGGGAACTCATTAGTTGGATGATTGCCCATACATAGATCACACCACATGTTATCTCTTCTAGGGAAAATGTGAGGATTGCTTGGGCCTTCCCTTGTCAATCCCCCTAAGTTGTTGGGCCACCCAATCCAAGATATTGATAGCCACCTCATTCATATTTGCACCCTTGGCAAGTGGAGTTGCCTCCTTGGCTTCACATGCAGTAATGGTTTTATCAGTGTGGGATACATCGAATGAAGCCACTTGTGGCTTTACGCTTGGGCCTTATCCGTCATATTGTCATCTAAGAGCACAACAATCTTGCTGCACAACTCAAATAACGTGGGGTTTAGGGTGAAAAGATGATCATGAAGCTTTGCATCCCTTAGCCTAATGAGGAAGTGTGGCATAATTGCTCAACACTATCCTCTAGTGAGGCTCGCAACGTTAGTTAAAAATGTTTGATTCTTGTAATATATTCCCTCAAAGACTCATTGTTCTTCTACTTTACCTCATATAGTGGGTTAATAGGGCTCCACCTAGGATCGCCAATGGGGGCAAACCCCACTATAAATTATATTCTAAGTGTTTCCCAGTTAATTTTCTCTTCAATGCTTAGAGACCTATACCACTGACCTTTCTTACCATCGAGGCTCAGCTCACATGTATTAACCTTATCCAAGTCACCTATGTCTCCAAAGGTCTTGCAAATTTGCTCGAACCTCTCCATGTGGGACATTGGATCTCCCTCTCCAAGAAATTTAGGGATAAGTTTGGAGATGGTGCTCCTTGAAGAGCCAGTATCTCTTCCAACAAAGGTTGGTGGCACAACCCCCCTTCCTTGTACTTGCACTAGGATCCTCATAGTCTCGCCAATGAATGAGGACTGTTTGTGGTGTAGGCAAAGTTGCTATTGGGGCCGGCACGGTGCCATAGTTAGGTGCCACTATGGGTGGATTATAAAAGGTCATGGGTCATGTGGGCATTGCATTAATGAGTACTGGACCATTAGATCATGGAGCTGGCACTCATGTTGGGCTTGGCTGTACTAGCTACACCAGTGAGGGCCTAGACATAGGCAGACTCACATTGGGCACCAATCTATAACCAAGGGGTACGTGGTGCATTCTAGGGTTCCCACCTAAGCTGGGTACAGAGGGCGAGAATCCATTATTTGTAGGAGGATGTTCCCCCAAAGTCCATCTATTCATTTCCTAGCATCTCAAGACTCACCGGCCATAAGCTAGGTACTCTGGGCTCCAAAATTCTGATGAAGGATGTCTCTCCCTTATAGACCTACACATGAGGTCCCATAGGATCCACAGCAATATGGTCAGGATTATCATGAGACTTATGCTCCAATAGCAAAGCTGGATTCCATACGGTTCTTGATATCACTAGTGATACTTAGCAGATGGAATGTGTATCAGCTCGATGTCAAGAATGCATTTCTCAATGGTTACCTAGATGAGGAAGTCTACATGCAACACCTAGCAGGTCCTAGCAGGTTATGTTGAACCAAGAAAAGAGAATCAGGTTTGCCATCTCAAGAAAAGTCTCTATGGCTTAAAGCAAGCACCCAGAAGTTGGTACAGTGGAATCAACAAGTATTTTGCAGATCTGGGATACATGAAATCCAATGTAGATCATACTCTCTACTACAAAGTTCAAGGGGAAGACATTACTATTGCAATTTTGTATGTAGATGATCTGATTGTGATCAAAAGCAAGGATAGCTTCATCAAGAAATTGAAACAAGACTTATTTGCAGAGTTCGTCGACATGAAAGATCTTGGACTTATGCACTATTGTCTTGGAATTGTGTTCTAGAGAGATTCAGGCAGCATCTTCATGAGTCAGCTCAAATATGTTGACAGCCTTCTGAAGAAGTTTCATATGGCAGATTGCAAGATTGAAGCCACTCCCATGGAACAGAGTTTGAAACTTACAAAAGATTTAGAAAAGCCTATAGTCAATGACAGATACTATAGGCAGCTCATCGGATTTCATATATCTGACTATCACATGGCCAGATATTTGTTATGCAGTAAGCTCACTAGCATAGTTTATGGCAAATCCAAAACAATCTCACTGGAATGCAGCCAAAAGCGTCTTGAGATACATCAGAGGTATAAGACAATTTGGAGTAGAATACAGAGGAAGTCATCCAAGGTTGCATGGATATTGTGACAATGACTATGCCAAAGATCATGAGACCTGGAGATCCACACAGGGATATGCATTTTTCCTTGGTCAAGGTGCTATATCATGGTTGTCAAACAAATAGCCAATTGTTTCTTTGTCTTCAACTAAAGCAAAATATAGGGCTTTCACTACAGGTGCATGTGAGGCTATATGGCTCAGAAGACTACTATCAGAAAACAGATTACTTTGATGAATCAAAGCCAACAACAATATACTGTGATAATCAATCGGCTCAAGCATCGGCCAAGAATCTAGTATATCACTCCAAGACAAAGCACATTGATATCAGAGAGCACTTCATTAGAGAAAGATTGTTACTTGGTGACATCACACTCCAACATTGTGATAGCAAAGAGAATGTTGCAGACATATTTACCAAACCACTCGGTAAAGAGCTTTTTGAGAAACGCCGACAAGCTCTTTGTTTGACTCAGAGGAAGGACATTCCCATTAAAGGGGTGTGATGGAATTAAACCCTTCAACCCCCAATGAAGGAAAAAGCCTTCATTACCCCAACCATGATGATGCACGTTCCTTTCGCACATGCATGCACTATGTTTGCTTACCACACTTAAGCCTACATCTCTCACTGGAATGACCCAAGGTCCTAAGCTACACTTATACTAAAAAACAACAACACTGATATATCTGTAGGTGACAAAAAGCCTTGGAACCCTACATACTGAGAATACCTTGCTCTTCCTCCGGAAGCTATGGGAAAGAGAACATTTGGCGCCATTGCTAGGGAGACTAGCATCTCGAGTAACGAGTAAACATATGCAAGTATGTGTAAAAAATAAACTACTACAAATTTTCACAAACATAACACTCAAGGGCAAGGAGAGTAAATTTTTTTTCCAACTCTAACCAAACATATCAACCCCAAGCATCAACCTTGGGTTACTACCTTAAGAAATTTTCTTTATTTCTTAAAAAGAAGCCAGTTGAAGAAAAAATCAGGCTAGGTAATGGACACAAATGCATAGAGCTTGCAATTTCGATCATTTCACCTTTTTATAGAAGAGCGATCCGAGCTAACTATGAAAAGTTATGGCCCGGGAAGAGATAAGGGTTTGACCCTAACCCTACACCCATTCCTATAAAAACCCACTCCACCCCCTCATTCTTCT
Organism: Dipteris shenzhenensis; assembly: GCF_047967505.1. NCBI lineage: Eukaryota > Viridiplantae > Streptophyta > Polypodiopsida > Gleicheniales > Dipteridaceae > Dipteris > Dipteris shenzhenensis. Next base: position 44,702,898 of record NC_141614.1, read on the forward strand.
TCTTTCACATCTAGCCCCCATCTTCTTCCCCATTCTGAGCCCTATGCAAGACCCTCCTCCCTCTCCATCGACCACCACCCTACTCCCATCCTCACACAGTGAGTTATTTTGAGCCCTTCTCATAGCAATAACCTAGCCATCCACCCACCATCCATTCGCCCTCAACAATCTTGTTAAATCGAGAAAGACTTGGAGAGCGTTTAAGGTGACCATCTCTTCCTCCCTTTGGATTTCCGTCAAAGTTTTCTGTCCGTTAAGTTTCCTCCATCCCCCCCCTTACATCGCCCCCCCCCCCCCCTTTTTTTCCACCCCCCGCTCCATCCCCACCCACCCCTCTCCTCCATCCTCCCCCCTTCCATCCCCACACCCACCCCCCCCCTCCATTCCCCCCCCCTTTTTTTTTCCACCCTTCCCTCCATCCCCCCACCCCCCCTCCATCCCCCCCCCCCCTTCCCTCCATCCCCCCACCCCCCTCTCCATCCCCTCCACCGCCCCCCCCCCCCCCCCCCTTCCATCCCCTCACAAACCCTCCTTCCCTCTATCCCCCCCCTCCCCCCCCCCCTCCCCTCCACCAACCCCCTCCGTCCATCCCTCACACCCCCCCCCCTCCACCCCCCCTCCATCCCCTCCACACACACCCCCTTTCCCTCGATCCCCCCCACCCCCCTTCCATCCCCTCCACACCCCCCCCCCCCCCCTCCCTCCATCCCCTCCACCCCCCCTCCCCCCTCCTCCCTCCATCCCCCCCCTCCATCCCCTCCATCGCCCCCCCCTCCTCCCCCCCTCCATCCCCTCCACCCCCCCTTCCCACCATCCCCCCAACCCCCCCTCCGCCCCCCCACCCCTCCCTCTATCCCCTCCACACACCCCCCTCCTCCTCCCCCCCTTTCCCTCCATCCTCCCACCCCCCCCCCTTCCCCCCATCCCCCCCTCCATCCCCCATTCCCCACCCATCCCCCCCCCCTCCTTCCTCTCCCCCCCTCCCTCCATCCCCCCCTCCATCCGCGCACCCCCTTTCCCTCCATCCCCCCCCCCTCCCCCCCCCTTTCCCTCCATCCCCCCCACCCCTCCATCCGCTCCACCCCCCCCGCCTCCCTCCATCCCCTCCACACACACCCCCCCCCCCCTCCACCCTCCCCTTCTCCCCCCTCCACCCCCCCCCCCCTTTCCCTCCATCCCCTCCTCCACCACCCCCCCTCCCTCCATCCCCTCCACACCCCCCCCCTCCTCCCCCCCCCTCCCTCCCCTTCCCTCCATCCCCCCACTCCCCCCCCCTTCCCTCCCTCCCCCCTACCCCCCTCCATCCCCTCCACACACACACCCCCCCCCCCCCCCCTCCTCCCCCCCTCCCCCCTCCTTCCCTCCATCCCCCCCACCCCCCTCCACCCCTCCCCTCCCCTCCTCTCCCCCCCCCCCGCCCCCTTTCCCTCCATCCCCCCCTCCCCCCCCCCCTTCCCCTCCATCCCCCACCACCCCTCCATCCCCTCCACCCCCCCCCATCCCCCATCCCCCCTTCCTCTTACCCCCCCTCTCTACCCCCCCCCCCCCCCTCTCTCTCTCTCTCTCTCTCTCTCCCCCCCTTCCTTTTTTCCACCCCCCTGGTGGCCCTCCTCTCCCTAACCTAACTGACTAAGGGCCTAAAGCCCTTTCTTGCACATAGCAAGTGCAGCTAGCCGCTTGCGCAGGCGGCGCACCCACCTTGCCTCGCCCATGCCCGCGCCTGAGGCCCACCCCGTCTCCTATGCCCCAGCCTCGTGCGCGCCTCTCCTTCCACCTCCTCTCCTTCCATCTCCCACCCTCCCCTCACACTCCTATCCCCTCCCCACTCCCCTTTGGCCCTCCCCCTCGGTCGCAACTGCCCCCCCCCCTCCTCCCACTCAGCCACCGACGTGCTGCCCACCCCCCCCTCTTTCAAAAAAAAACAAAACCCTAAAATAACCCTAGTTAGGTTAGTCCTAACCTAGGTTAGGTTAGAATTACCTTAGGTTAGTTTAGCATAGGTTAGTTTTAACTTCAAGTTAGTTTAGCATAGGTTAGTTTTAACTTCAAGTTAATTTAGCATAGGTTAGTTTTAACTTCAGGTTAGTTTAGCATAGGTTGAGTTAGTAGACTAATTGAAGTTAGTCGAACTAACTGTAATTAGTTAGCTAGGTTAGAGTAACTTAACTAATTGTGGCTAACCACTATCAGTTAGGTTAGAGTAACTGAATTGAGTGTCAATTACTCTCCCTCAGTTAGACTTAAAGCACATTCACACCACACTTTAGACCAAGGGAACCCCCCCCCCTTTTCCCCCCCCAACACACACATTTTACCCATATTTTAACCCTTCGTATCTTGCCCATTTGGGACCCAAAATGGACCTTGTTTGAACCATAGTTTTACACATAGAAACATCATGCTATGGGAAATTTTTTCAGCCCATTGCACACCATTTTGACATCCCTAGAACTCATTAATTTGTGGCCCCGTGTGGGTCTCTTTTCACACTAATTCGCTCATAAATTTCTACCGTGACCTCCGATTGATGATCCGTCTGCATCACCATATTTCTCTACTCACGTGGGACAATCTAGGCACATTATTAACATGACAATCCTTACAACACTAACACATATCTAACCCCCCTAACACAACTACATCAACACTCGCACTTGTAGCAAAGACACCCGTTCCACCTCTCGCCAAATTTGCATGCAGCTACGCTTCGACCAATGCCTGCGACAACAATGCTCACCAAATCTGCATACAAATCCACTGCGGCCAATGCCTCCAACAACCCTCTACCCAAATTACCCCCCTGAAATTTAGGAAATCCCTTTGACTTCCCACGACACAACATGGCCGGGCGTCGTCACAAGATGATGGGGATCTTGAACTCAAAGTAGAGGGGAACAATTTCTTTAACAATCACAACAATTTCGGCAACAATAATAACAATCAAGGCAGGTGCTCCCTGGGCAAACTCGAACTTCCCAAATAAAATGGTAGGGGCGATCCAGCCCGATTCCTCTAGCATTTGGATGCCGCATGTTGAGTTGGTGGAGATCAATCCAACGAAACCAAGGTTGCCTGGTTCCCTATGGCCGAGCCTTAGAATGGTACCTAGACGTCCTAGTGGAAGAAAGCGCCACATGGGACCTATTGTAAATTGAATTCAAGAGGTGCTTTCAAATGGAGAGACTACAAGATGATCCTGCTCTTCAACTAAGCAAGCTCGAACAAGGTCGCCGAGAAGATGTATGTGCATACCTAGGCAAGATCAAATGATTAATTGCCAAATGTGACCCAAGCCCCAATGCTAAGTACCTCACAGCTTGGTTCATTGCAGGCATAAGGAAGAAAATCTACAAAGACATGAAAAAGATTAGCAGTTACGAAAATATGGCATGACCGACTCTGACACCATCAGTGATGATGGAAGATCCAGTGCACGAGATAAGCGCTCTAGAAAGGAAAAATCCAAGTCCACTACCAAAACGTCTAATGAAGATCGCCTAAAGGCCATGACCATGAAGCTAAAAGAAGAAATGATGTAGGACATGGAACAAAAGCTTCACATGTCTCAGCCGCCACCTCAGACTTATCCATGGCGAGAAAATGCATGGTGCCCACACTACATGGCCAGTCCTGCAATTATCCAAGAGTGCCAAATCCAGCTCCTCCAATAGTTCCAATACAACGACTTCAATCCGAGGAAGTGGATTTGCCATTCGAGTATGAAGCCGAGTACCCAGTGTACTATGTAGAAGGTGCAGAAGGTTTAATACTAGTCTATGCAAATCAAGTTCGACCCAACACATATCAAGCGCTAATCAAGTGCTACGATTGTGGAGAAAATCATCAGAGTGTAGAGTGCCCTCACTGTGGTCATAGCCCTGCTACTTTCCAACCACTCTGCAGAGATTGTGGCATAGGCCATGCCTGTATGGATTGTCCCATGAAAAATAAGGTCCCACAACAAACAGAGGCTAAGCCTAACATCCCAATTGGCATTATTGGGGTGGACCATCAAAGTCTAGGGCTGGCAAGTGTAATATCACAACCTGTGAATGTAATTACACGCTAGCAAAAGGGGCCACCAAGGACCCTAATATTCCAATTCAATCAAGACAACTTCTTCAAAAAGAAAGCACAAGTGCCTCTACCTCCAAGCGATGAGCAGCCAAGCTCATCCACATCAGCTCTCGAGCCTCAAATAAAAGAAGCTCCATACCCGAATGCAAAAGTGGAGAAGGCTTGATTTTAGGCCAACTTGAAGAAGCCGCACTCTCTAGCATTCTAAGTTGCCCTGTGTCAATTCCTATTGGAATCCTATTATGGAATTGTAACAATCTCTGGGAGAGTTTCAAAGGCTGAATTGAACTCGCAAATCCCCCTCCACCTGTGGAAGACATAGAAGATATCCTTGTACGGATGGGTGAGAGAGATGGCATATGCAACATCACTGTGCCTTTGATCCACAAGGCATGTGATGAAGTCCATAGTGGATGGTGAAGCTGGTGTAAATGTCTTGACCAAGGAGCTCTACAATGAATGAGATCTGCCACCAATGCAAAAGGCTAATTTCAACATACACCCTTGGGAATAGTGAATGGCGTGTCAACAAAAGTCATAGGAGTCCGATTTTCCCTTCAATTCACAATCTTGAATCTCCCCAAGAAATCCTATCAAATCTTGCTGGGGCATCCTTGGTTACGTGAAGCATCAGTCCTCCATGATTGGGGAACTGATAGGCTGACACTCCAAAATCACGACACCACAGTAAATGTTAATGTGGGGACAGGAGTAATAAAACCAATTGTGCCTAGAGCATTGGATGAAACCTCTTCAATGAGGATCTCAAGCAAATCAGCTCTCCTGCAACAGCATGCCATAGTGGGCGATACACAAAGCAATGTCAATAATTGGATACAAACTTGGCAACCATTGACAATTGCCATTCATTAGACCCCATCTTCTTGTAGATAGATGCTAAGGTCATGCAGGTAGATCCTCCACTCACACATGAAGAACCAATGGATTTAGAGGTGCCATTCTTTATCATTGACCTCGAGTGGAATAATGAACCTGAAGAAGATACCCATACCAATAATGACTCAGATTTTCCTTGGGACCTTGAGACTAAGGATGAGAATGCTCAATTTAAGATCAAGTATTTGACAATGACTTAGCCATTCTACATGCCCTAATGGTGGTCGATCTTCCCAAAGTTGAATAACAGCAGTTGAATAACAGCAGAAGATCCCGCAAGAAAGCTGAAGGAGGATATTGCCACAAAGCCAAGGCTGAACACTTCAATTAATTCGAACGAGTCCAAACTAGGATCGTTGAATTGTATCTTGCAAAGCTAGCTCCCTCAAAATCTGAGCCACCTCCTCTTGAATGGTCCCCTGATGGACTTGAAGGAGTATGCACAGCAAATGAACCCTTACTTGGGAATACCTTGCCAGTGGAAAAGTTACCCCATAGTTCCCAACGTAAGAAGTTTCAAAAGTATAAGCCACATGTGTGGATGAAGCTCAATCAAGAAACTTCAAAAAAAGAAAGTCCCCAAGAGCCTCAAAAATTGGTTAATGATACTATGCCACCCAATACCCATAGCACATGTCAGGCTAGTTCAATACCATCAAAGGTTGATCTTCGAGAAGTGCCAGAGTACTTCAAGAACTACACAAGTGGAAGTGTCCCCATAGCAATTCCAGGACCACTAAGAGAATCTAAAGTTTAAGAAACTGATAGCATTGGAGAGACTCCAATCTATGAGGGACCGGCAAAGTCTCGAACAATAAACCTCACCCTTGAAGGGGAGGAGGAAAATTTGGTTTTCATTGGGAAAAAACTTCGATAGGAAGATGAAACCAAGCTCAAAGCACTCCTAATGGAATATCAAGACTGCCTAGCATGGTCATATAAGGAGATGAAAGGAATTTCACCAAACATGGCAGTACATACAATACCTATAAGGGAAGGTACCCACCCTAAGGTATGTGGACCTTATCGAACAAATCCAAAGTATGGCACCACGGTTTATGACGAACTGGAAAAACTCTTAGATGCTGGATTCATCTATGAGATATAGCACACTGATTGGGTTTCACCCAGTTTGCTCTAGCTAGTTGACTCTATAAGGAGCTTTGCAAGGTGGAGTATTGCCCGATAGGATTTCTATCCTATGATCTTTAGGTCGAGAACAGGGTAATCCAGGTGGTAAATCCTCTAAAAAACAACCAAAAATTTGAGAAAGAAACTTTTGGTGTGTAGGCTTAGTGTTTGGCTGAGTAGCCATTACCGTATTCACCAATATGTCTTCTCATGTTTCCTAATTGCTCTCTTGACTTGCATATGGTTGAGTAAAGGATTGATCTCAGAGGTTTCAGACATATTTCTTGTTTGTCCTTCTCAATTCACATCTGATGTGAATCATAATCTATCTTAGGATTATATCGATGTCTCCATGGCATTCCTCAGATGATATTAACTCCCTGTAGGGGTGCAACTAGAGAGTCTCGTCTATCCTTGTAAGGTTTGATTGAAATTTCAAGACTCTTGACTTCTCTAGTGCAATTATACTTTGTCTTGGTAAAAGCAGCTTTGACTATATAGTTAGATGGGAATGACTCTAGGTTTAGCTTTGCTAAGGCTCTTGTAGAAATGAAATCATGTGTACTACCATTGTCATGTAGAATAACCACCTCTTTACCATTAATGAAACCTTTCATTTTTAGAAGAGCACCACAATTATACTTACCTCCCTCTTTCTTGGCTGCTTCGTCCTCAATCATGCGCACTTTTGCCACTGGGGTCTTCTTTCTTTCGAGACATTCAGTTGCTATATGCCCCACCTTGTTGCACCTGAAACACCTTATTTCTTTCTTCGGTAAATTTCCACCATTCGGCTTCGAAGAAGAATATGTCTTCTATGGAAAAAAACCACTTTTAGATTTAAAGAAGGGCTTCTTATGAAACCTCATTTTCTTATGGAAGGGCACAGGCCATTCCAAACCTTTTCCTTCCTTTGGGATTCCATTTTTTCTCTCACAATTCATTGCAAGAGAAATCACAGAGTTCAATGAGCGAGGATGAAACATGTTAATCTCAGCTCTCAACTTAGATTTTAGACATGCCACATACTTCCTTCGTTGATCTTGCTCACTCATTGTCTCTAAGGACTGTAATTGGATTAGCGTTTGCCAAAACCTATTAGTGTATGTGGAGATCGTTTCTTTATCGAATTGCTTGAAAGTATCCCACTGTTGCCTGGTTTTTGCTTTGAAGTGTGACGGAAGGAAATCTCTCTTGATGAGCTTTTGAAAAGACTTCCAAGATTTTGGTCACCTTTTACTATGCTTAGTGTTCCACCAAAGTGCAGCATGCTCAACTAAATGATTTGCAGCACATTTAATCTTATCTTTTTCAGAGAATTTATCCCCTGAAAAATAATCATCTAGCTGACTGATCCAAGACAAGACAGTGCGTGCATCTTTCTTTCCATCAAAATTTTGAAATGAGAAAGCTTTTCTACTTATCTTACTCCCCTTTCTTGAATTATGTGCTCTCAGTGTGGCTTTGACTGTCCTGATAATAGGATCATCTTCAAAATCATCGTCAGATGACTCATTGTCAAATGATTGCCTCTTCCTTTTCTTACCATTGATTTTCTTTTCCAATCTTTCCCTATGCTCACGCTCATCGGCAAATGTGCCTGAAGTGTGTCTAACTGCTCTCGAAGCATGGGTGGTGGTGGTTGATTTGCCATGATAATGTAATAATTACAAATAAAGCCGAGCGGAGGAAAATAAGGATACCAAATATATGAAAAAATTAAACAGAAGAAGTGTGATTTTGAGTGTATGGTAAGAAACGAATGGCAGATGATACTAAGTGTATGAAGTATAAAGCAGAAGAAATCACTTATCTCGCTCTTTGATTGGATGTAGAAAAGACTAGAGTGGGAGATATGTGACAATGATGTCGCTTGAAGTCATCTTTGTGCTCCACCACTCTCCAATTAATTGCACAGTGATTTCGTGGTTCCAAATCACCTTGTTGATTTAAGCTTCCTTAGATTTTGCTTTACTGGTCAGTGGAGTGGCCTTGCACTTGTATTGCAAATCACCAAAATAAAAACGTCTTCTTTTTTAGAACTTTAGAGCTCCTTTTTTTTAATTAAATGGAGTAAAATATGGACCTTGGGGTCTTATTCTCTTAACCTTTGTGTATGGTCAAAGAAGTCTTTGACTTGGCAATTTAGCAGTCTATATGTCGTGATGATCTTGGGTTCCTCCCCCAAAGTCTGCTCACTACTGATCCTTTTGAGGGCAGTGAGGGCCTGATGACTATTCTCAAAGTCCAAGAGAGCACAGTTGGGCACATGGGCAGTGAAGGAGGCTAGGAGCTACAGAGCCTGATGGACAGTCATTAATAGTGTGGTTGCTTGCACGTGGGCAAAGGCTAAGCATGCTGACTACTGATGATAGGATCAATGCAGGTAGAGAGGAAAGGGCAGTTGTAGTAATGATTTGGGACTGCTTGGATGAGCAGGTTTGCAGGTGGGTGCACAGAGGCGCAAGCCCTAGATGATGTCAGAGAGCTTGCTCTGGCATCCGTGAGGGCATGGCAGGGCAAAGTCGCAGCTCTCTCCTCTACCTCACGAGTCACAGTTGCAAGCAGCCCGCTTTTGCCTTGCCATGCCGTTACAGTAGAGGAGAGAGCTCAACTCGTGAAGGCAGTAGGTGGGCGATGCACAATCTCCTTGTAGTCTGCATAGTGGTGGTGCGCTAGTTGAGACATGCTACTCTCTTTCGATGTCGGTTCTCCCAAAGTACTCTTGCATTTATAGCGGCAGCTGCTCCAAGGCTAGGCAGAGATATGAAGGCACTGGTGTTGAGGAGGCATGAGGAATTTAAAGGCTTTAGTAGAGCTTCCTTGGACTATGACTTTGATGGGCTCCAAAACACACACACATGCAAACTTTCTTTCCCCATGAGCTGATTCTGGAATCTGCACACAAATCAGGTGGTGCTCTCGACTCCAGTCTCTTTCACTAGACTTCTCTCTTCTTCCTCCACAAGAGTGGACAAGGCTCTGATACCACTGAAACCAAAAAGTAAACTCTTCCACACAAAATTCACCACTTAATCAATTGGAGAAGAACACAAATCACACCAGAAAAGCGACAGTAGACTGGGTACAATCTCCCCCCCCTAGATGAGTGGCTCACGCTTCCTCATCTAGAGTATTTACGATATTTCATAAAAGCACAAGGAGCCAAAATTATCCCTCTCTTCCAAAATGAGGGATTTGATTTACATAGCCATCTTTGGGCCCAAAATTGAATTATGTCCACTCCAAAATATACTGCTCAAACTTGCGATAATAAAGAAATACAAAATTGGACCATGGCCATAAAATAATGCACTGTGCAACACCTCGATCGATATCCTCGCACTAACTTCAATCCTCGCTATGAGTTCCATCACCTGTACTCAAGCCACCAATTACATTAGTTATTAACAATCGATTGAACGAATCACCGAATCAACCGATCCCAACATAACCATGCTCAAAGCACAATAATCAAGTAGAACACCAATAACACTAGTGACATCAGTATTAACATGGAATGACCCACAATACCAACCATCTAGCATGGCAAAACACAAGCTAGTTAGGCATCCCCAACTAACCACACAAAGTATCCACTAGGACCTCTGTTGCACATCTAGTGTGCTCCTATGGAGTACTTTGCCATAGTCACACTTGACTAAAATAATAATATCCTAAGCAAGATATATTATAAATATAATTTTCGTAACACTCTCCAAGCTCAAGAGAAGGCAGTGAGGCCTGTGACCTCCAACCTCCACCAAAGCCAAATATAGCAGACAACAACAGTAGTACAAGCTATGGCAATCCTACATACCTCCTATGACTACTTGACCTCCGCAAATGCTCAACATATGGAGGCACTGGCACAAGCTCGACTCACTCTAATCCACAAAGAAGAAGAGCTCCAGGATTGCCAAGACAAGCTTGAAGACATGCAACAGTCTTTGGCAATATGCACATTCAGCATTGAAGAGCTTACAAGGGACTGCAGAATCTTAAAGGACCAATTTGCTATTGCTAAAGAGGCCAGCACTTCACAAGCACAAGTCTTGGACCAATGGTCCAATACCACTGAAGTCATTCCTCAACAAGCGCAAGTCACCTTGCAATTGAGAAAGCTTAAGGAGGCATATACATCCATCTACCATAAATATTAAGAGAAAATGGATGAGATGCAATCCCAAAAGATAATCATCTCCAAGCTTGAACTCCAATTGCTAGTGCACAACAATGAGGCAATGGAAGACAACACCAATGAAGTCCACTACAATGCACAACGGTGGTGTACCAAGAACTTGTGGCTGCTCTACAAGCAAAAAATCATCTCAAAGCACAAGTGCTTATCCAATGGAAGCAACTCCAAATCAGGAACATATCCGCTCATCTAACAATCAAATGGGAACATTCCATAGGGACCAAAACTCTGCACATAATTTGCCAAGATGTGTACGAAGATCAGAAAAATATCTTCTTCCTATCTACACATGCCGGGTTTATAGCACTCAAGACGGATGCTTTCATCGCATATGTATGCCTCATGGATAGTCCTCCCCTCAAGGTTATTGTTGGTTTGTTGCCATTGCTACAAAGGCCATCACTATTATTTGCAAGGCATGACATAAACGACATCCCACCCTTGCAGCTAATGATCCCATTGCACCAACAAAAAGAAGTGTCTGAAGATGAAAGAGCCTATCTCACATCCAACTTCCTATATCTAACCACCCTCTATGCCAACCTCATAGCCTCACTTACCCTTGCTACTACCACCCTCTTAACCTTCCCCGAGCTCCAGCCTAACATCTACTCCCTTCATCGTCTCTTTGCTCATGCCTCTAACCACTTTCTACTAACCCAATAGTCACAAACTTATGAGCCCCTCACACCTAGCTTCTTCCCTTCCCTTGCTAATCCTACCCTTGAGGATTACCAAGCTGCTCAAACCATTCACACAACTCTTCCCCCCCTCCCCTCTGATCCCCCATCCACAACTAACACTCTTCCATATTTCTCCCCCATGTCTCCAGATTCTCTCCCTGCCTCGTCATCGCCTCCGACACTAGTGCTGCCACCATCAGCAAAAAATGACCCAGTATTTGATTTTGAATATCAGGATCTGGATAATCCAATTCACACTCCCATGCCAAATTCTAATGATGGGTATGATTTTGATGTGATACCACTTCCCAATTACCCCATCAAGGATTTTTGGAGCAAATATCTGTGAAGATAGTGGGAGAGAGGGAAGGAGTCTCACTTGCGGCTTTCTCACATGCACAATGGGGGAATACACACAAAGGTGGAGGCTGAAAACAGTTTTCCTCTTCTTAGTTGTGAAAGCCAAAAGAACTCTAGTACAAAGAAATAGAAGAACCCTATATGTGGGTCTCAAAACCAAACTCAACTAACTAAGGTGGCATACTAACTGAGCCACGAACTAGTGTAGATAAGGATAGCTGTCATCCAGCTATTATTCATGAGCGGTGTACCAACCGCATCTCCAGCTAAAAAGTCGGTGACATTATACACAACGGTCACCCTGGCATATCTCGAGTGGAGCTCGATATCTCAACACTCCCCCTCGAGCTCAATCCCAATTCCTGCACACCAAGCAGGTCTCTGAACTTGCGCAGCTTCTCTGCGCCCAATGCTTTCGTGAAGATGTCAGCTACCTGATCCTCTGTGCTGACATAAACTAGATCAATAAGACCTAGTAAAACCTTCTCCCGCACATAGTGATAATGCACCTCAATGTGCTTTGTTCTGGCATGAAAGACTGGGTTCTTTGCCAGATGTATACTACTCATGTTGTCACAATAAATGACAACTGGCCCATCTGTAGACTGATGCATATCATAAAGTAGCTTATGCAACCAAGCTACCTCACATGCAGCCATTGCTGCACCCCTGTACTCAGCCTCTGTGCTCGACAAGGCAACTGTAGGCTGTTTCTTGCTGCTCCAAGTGACTGCAGCACTCCCAAAAGAGAACACATATCCACTGGTAGATCGTCTATCTGAAATGCTACCAGCCCAATCAGCATCAGTGTATCCATGCAACTGTATCTGAACCCCAGCCTCATAAAATAGTCCGTACTGCAATGTGGACTTCACATACTTGAGTATGCGTCTAGCCGCATCCAAATGTGGTTTCCTTGGAGCCTACATAAACTGACTTACCAACCCAACAGCATAGCTCTGGCCTAGTAATAGTCATGTAAATCAAACTTCCTACTATGCGTCTGTACATAGTAGGGTCTTCCAGAAGCTCACCTGCATCTGTGCTCAGCTTCACATTCTGCTCCAAAGGAACTGAAATAGGCTTACAGCCTGTCATCCCCAGCATGTCCAATCCATACTGCCTCTGCAAGAGCTGTATCCCACTTGGTGATCTAATCACCTCAATGCCCAAGAAATAACGCAGCTCTCCCAAATCCTTCATCTCAAACTTTTGCCTCAATAGCATTTTCACATGAAGGATATCTTCATCACTATCACCTATGATGATCAAATCATCAACATAAATGACCAGCAGCATAATCCCTTTCTCTGTTTTTCTCACATAGAGTGAGAAATCTGCCTTGGAAATCTGAAAGCCAATAGTGACAAGATACTGTCCTATCTTGTCAGACCATGCTCTAGGTGCTTGCTTCAAGCCATACAAGGGTTTCTTCAACCTGCAAACAAACTCAGGATGAGTAGCATGAACATAACCTGCTAGCTGCTCCATAAAGACCTCTTCTTGCAAATCACCATGCAAGAAGGCATTCTTTACATCCATCTGATGTAAAGACCATCCCTTTGATGTAGCCATAGCAATGGCTGCTCTTACGGTTGCCATCCTTGCAACTGGGCTGAAAGTTTCTTCATAATCAATGCCATATGTCTGTGCATACCCCTTGACAACTAATCTTGCCTTGTATCTATTCACAGAACCATCTGCATTGTGCTTGATCTTATAAACCCATTTACAGCCAATTGCATTCTTGCCTTTAGGCAAAGGCACCAATTCCCATGTAGCATTAGCATCCAAGGCATCCATTTCTTCATCCATGGCTTTCTCCCATTTTTCATTTCCCATGGCTTGCTCAAAAGAAGTGGGTTCTGGTTCCTGTATCACTTTGACCATATAGGCATAGTGAATGGCTGTAAATCCATCATATTTCAGCCTATCCACAGGATACCTAACCCTGGTAGACCTGCGCAAAATAGGCTCACTTCCAGGTGCTCTCAAAATATCCCTGGTCTTCCTTACTCCAGGTGTAACAACAGAAGGAATACCCAACTCATCATCAATGCTCTGTTCTGAGCCACTAGATTCACCATCCACACAAGAGTGACCTGCATTCACATCATACATGGGCTGATCTACCTTCTCTTTTCCTTTTCGTGATACCTGCGTACCACTCTCTGCATTGCTTTGAGGGGATTCTCCTGATCTCAATCTGCCTGTCCATGGCGAAGTATGTGAACCACTGGTAGAGGACACTCCAGGTCCACTAATATTTTGTGATTGCTGCTGTGCATTCTGTGCAGCATTACCATTTTGTGCATCTACATCAATCATCACATTTACTGGTTTATACCAGCTGCTCATCTCATCAAAAACAACATCTCTGCTCACTGTGAACTTCCGTGTAGAAGGGTTATAGCATCTATACCCTTTCTGCTACAGAGAATAACCAATAAAGACGCACTTCTCAGCTTTTGGATCCAACTTGGACCTCAACTCATCTGGCACATGGACATAGGCAATGCAACCAAAAATCTTCAAATGAGAAATATCTGGTTTCCTACCAGTATACATCTCCTCTCGCGTCATGCCATGTATTGCTGCAGTGGGAGTCCTATGTTCATTATATAGACTGCTGTAGCAACTGCTTCAGCCCAATAATAATCTGGTAGATCTTTTTCATTTAGCATAGCCCGAGATACCTCTCCAATATGCCTGTTTTTTCTTTCTGCAATTCCATTTTGCTGTGGGGTATGACTGCATGAATATTGCTGCTTTATACCATGCTCCTGCAAGAACCGTGCAAACTCATTTGAGAGGTACTCTCCCCCTCCATCTGACCTTAGGCATTTTATTTGCAGGCCTGTTTCTTTTTCAACCATAGCTTTGAAAGCTTTGAAGTGCCCGAACACTTCACTTTTCTTTTTCATAAAATACACCCACAGTTTTCTGCTGAAGTCATCAATAAATGTGACAAAATAGTGACAGCCTCCAATAGATGCAGCTTTTGTAGTCCACACATCAGAGTGGATTAATTCCAATGGCTTTTTACTCTCTTGAACATGCCTAGGAAAAGGTTTCCTTGCCTGTTTCCCAAATTGACAGGCTTCACAAACCTTGTGCATTTCTGCAACCTTGAATTTAGGCAATCCTGCAACAATATTTTGGGCTTGCATTGATTTAAGTCGCTGTATATTAACGTGACCAATGCGTTTGTGCCAGATATCAACATCTGCAACTACACCGGTCCCATGTGCAAACATTGCTGCACTCAATTCAGGCATGTCTGCATCCAACGTAAACATCCTGCCCTTCTTCTTTCCTTTTGCTATCAAGCGACCATTATTTTTCATATCCTTAACAAAGCATCCATGAGGATTAAATCTGACCTGCAAGCCCTGCTCAACCATCTGACCAATAGAAACTAGGTTCTTGGTGATGTTCGGGACATGAAATACATCAGACAAGTATTTCTTTTTCCCATCCTGCATAGACAAAGGAATTTTGCCAATCTGCACAATAGGATGTGCAGTATCATCACCAGTCTCCACAAATCCTGGTTTTTCCATTTTTCTTGCATCTTGCATCCATTCTGCATGACCTGTCATGTGGTTTGACGCATCGGAGTCAACATACCACACATCATTTTGTTCTTCTGCACTTGTCACAGAATTGGTCATATGCTGCACCATAAATAGATGCTCATTTCTATCATCACCCTGCCTGCTAGAAGATGCATAATTGCCTTGCTGCAATTTTCCATTCATAATGTCATTCTGCTTTTTATAGCAGTCCTTAGCCATATGACCCATTTTGCCACAATAGTAGCATTCAATATTGCTGTTTGCATTTTGGCCTCTCTGCCATCCACCACGGCCTCTTTGGCTCCCCCTGCCTCTAGAGTTCCCACGTCCTCCCGCATAGGACTGGTTTTCTTGCGTTTGCTGCATATTCTGATTTCTACCACGGCCTGCAGATCGGCCTCCTCTACCTCTGCCTCTACCTCTGCCAGCATTTGAGTAGAAGACAGTTTCTTTTGAAGTTCCTGCTGAAGAAAATGCACCCCCATTTCTCTGCTCTTCAGAAATTAGAAGAGCAATCAACTCCTCAAAATCAGGAAAGTTTTCACGGACGGCAATGGATGTCTGGAACTGTGCATAATCCTTTCCTAGACCACCATTCAAGGTCACAGAAACCAAATCGTTATCATCCACTGGCGACCCAATGGAAGCAAGTGCATTTGCAATTTTCTTCACTTTCATGTGGTAGTCATTTATGCTCAAATTTTCTCTCTGCACATTGTGCAACTCCTGTTTGAGTTGCATTTTCCTGGCTTGCGTATTTGTGCTATACATTTTTGCCAAAGTATCCCATGCCTCCTTTGGCGTATTTGCATCCTGAATATGCACAATCATGGAGTCCGAAATACTGATAGACAGCCAGTACATAACTTTCCTGGCTCTCTCATGCCATCCTTTGAATGCCTGCATTTCCTATTGACTGGGAACATTAGGAAGAACAGGTTCTTCTTCATTTCTTGTAATGAACTCCCAATAGCCTTTTCCCATCAAGAAATTCGTCATTCTAAACTTCCATGCCTGGAAGTTGTTCTTGTCAAGCTTTTCAGTGACAATCTGTGAAAGAGAATCAGATGCCATTACAGAACACTGCAAAATATTATGTCACTGCAAAAAACACAGCTTTTGCCTCACACGGGCAGATCTGCAAAACTAACGAAAGTGGTATTTTACCACACAGTCACTTCCTAGTGACGATTTTGCATCAACAGGCAATAGGCATGAATCTGCAACTCCCAATATCTCTGCACACAGGCATACGATGCAATTTCTGCGGCACCTTTCCACCGACTAGCCGCGCAGTGGTCGCCAGCAAAAAACAGGGCCTTTCTCTGAGTGCCTGCGAAGAACTTCCGCCTTCAAAACGGGCCCCGAAACGGCCTCTCGCCACACCGCGAAGGGCGTCTGAATCTGAAACAGTGCACTCCTGCACTTCTGGCTGTGCTACCTGCAGAAATTTGCTCCCAAACTCGAAATAGGAAAGCAACACTTGTCCTCTTACCAGGACACCACGAACTTGGCTTGCTTTCTTGAGCTCTTACCACGAACAAGGCTCTGATACCATGTGAAGATAGTGGGAGAGAGGGAAGGAGTCTCACTTGCGGCTTTCTCACATGCACAATGGGGGAATACACACAAAGGTGGAGGCTGAAAACAGTTTTCCTCTTCTTAGTTGTGAAAGCCAAAAGAACTCTAGTACAAAGAAATAGAAGAACCCTATATGTGGGTCTCAAAACCAAACTCAACTAACTAAGGTGGCATACTAACTGAGCCACGAACTAGTGTAGATAAGGATAGCTGTCATCCAGCTATTATTCATGAGCGGTGTACCAACCGCATCTCTAGCTAAAAAGTCGGTGACATAAGTACACAACGGTCACCCTGGCATATCTCGAGTGGAGCTCGATATCTCAACAATATCTTGATATGAAAATTGGACAACTTTCCTACCAACCTTCGTCAGCATCAAGTTAGTGAAGATTGGGTAAGCAAGTTGGATCCCCAACCTGATTGGTGCCGTCCCAAGCTCTTTGATGTAATCTTCTTGAAAGAGTACCTGCGTGCACCTCCATGCCTCAGAACCCATCCCAAGTTCTATGTAGTTCCACGATGTCGCCGATGGGAAGCCACCATACACACTTTGGGTGAAGATCACACCATTAATTGGTCAATGATCAAGCCATACTCTGGCGTAGAATGGAATATCCAAGGCACACTAATCCGAGCACTTCAACAACATGATCAAATAATGCGCGGCAACATTGACTGCTTCCTTTGCCAAAGTGCTATCTTCTGTGAAACATTGGAATACATTCTGAAGGTCCCTAGCCACATCGACTGCCATTTGCCTCCACTCAATTTCAATCCCAATGAATGGATGGATGCTCATATTATAAGATGCCTCTATGAAAGAGTCATGTTCTTAGAAGCACGCCACATATCTCTGTTCGAATAAATGGTGGATACATGCTACTTGGAAAGAGAGAAAAACTTGTATGGTTCCAATGCTTTATAGCAGGATTGACTGGCATGACACAAGTTCCACAGGCAGTGGATTACACGCATGGCATCCCACCTCTGTGATCACAATAAGCCATAACCCGAGGACGGGTAATAAAATGGATCCGAGAGTATCTTGTGCCAACATGGACTTAGGTAGTACATAATGTGTGTGTGGAGTAGCGGCAAAGCTCAACTTGTACTTGTATAAGGCTAGGAATAATCTCTCTTAGGAATCCTCAACATGCAAGTTCTACTTGCAATTCCTACATGCATGTTCTGCATGCAAGTCCTACATGTGATTCCTACATGCAACTCCTACATGCAACATGCAGCATGCGAGTACTCCTACATGCAACTTGCAACTCCTACATGCAACTTCTATATGCAAGTTCTACATGTAGAGAGAGAATGTCTTACAATGCCTACATGTAGAGAGAGAAGATCTCCAACTTATATAAATACCCCAAAATGGAATGAAGCCCACACTCTTTGGGGCATTGTGTTGAGTTCTACTTTGTTATTCCAAGCAGCTGTCTCCAAGTGTCCATACTTCCTTGCACTCCCAATGGGCAATAATGCACCGTTATATCCGCAAGGATGAGTTTATAGAGGTGTTGGAAGAAGCCCATTTGGGAATTGAAGGAGGACACTTTCCAAGAGAGCTTATGGCACATACGGCTCTACAATCAGGGCTATAGTGGCCCACTCTCTTTGCAGATGTGGTCAAATTTGCTAAGAACTACGACCCCTACTAGAGCAAGCTTCCATTCCTTATAAGCAAAACTATATGCCTCTAATGGGAGTTCTCACTGATGATCAACCCTTCCAAAAATGGGTCATAGATTTCATAGGGCCAATCAGTCTAGTGGCAAAAGGGACACAAGCCCAATATATTATCGTTGTAACCAATTACTTCACAAAGTGGGCAGAGGTCAAGGCTACTAGGAAGGCTAACGCACGAGTAGTGGCAAAATTCATGTATGAGAATGTTATATCACACTTCAGCCTCCCACTCAAAATTGTGAGCAACCATGGAACCCACTTTATCAACAACAAAATAATTCATATTCTAATGAGTGAGTTCTAGATTGTTCATAGAAAATCCACTCCCTACTATCCTAGAGCAAATGGCCAAGCCAAGATCTCTAACAAAACTCTATGCTTAACAATGACCTGCACAGTAGAGGCAAGTCATAATGACTGGGAACATAAACTCACCACTGCACTCTAGGCATATTGCATGGTATACCTGTGAAGATTGTGGGAGAGAGGGAAGGATTCTCACTTGCGGCTTTCTCACATGCACAATGGGGGAATACACACAAAGGTGGAGGCTGAAAACAGTTTTCCTCTTCTTAGTTGTGAAAGCCAAAAGAACTCTAGTACAAAGAAATAGAAGAACCCTATATGTGGGTCTCAAAAACAAACTCAACTAACTAAGGTGGCATACTAACTGAGCCACGAACTAGTGTAGATAAGGATAGCTGTCATCCAGCTATTATTCATGGGCGGTGTACCAACCGCATCTCCAGCTACTAACAAGTCGGTGACATAAATGCACAACAGTCACCCTGGCATATCGCGAGTGGAGCTCGATATCTCAACACTCCCCCTCGAGCTCAATCCCAATTCCTGCACACCAAGCAAGTCTCTGAACTTGCGCAGCTTCTCTGCGCCCAATGCTTTCGTGAATATGTCAGCTACTTGATCCTCTGTGCTGACATAAACTAGATCAATAAGACCTAGTAAAACCTTCTCCCGCACATAGTGATAATGCACCTCAATGTGCTTTGTTCTAGCATGAAAGACTAGGTTCTTTCCCCAATGTATACTGCTCATGTTGTCACAATAAATGACAACCGGCCCATCTGTAGACTGATGCATATCATAAAGTAGCTTATGCAACCAAGCTACCTCACATGCAGCCATTGCTGCACCCCTGTACTCAGCCTCTGTGCTCGACAAGGCAACTGTAGGCTGTTTCTTGCTGCTCCAAGTGACTGCAGCACTCCCAAAAGAGAACACATATCCACTGGTAGATCGTCTATCTGAAATGCTACCAGCCCAATCAGCATCAGTGTATCCATGCAACTGTATCTGAACCCCAGCCTCATAAAATAGTCCATACTGCAATGTGGACTTCACATACCTGAGTATGCGTCTAGCCGCATCCAAATGCGGTTTCCTTGGAGCCTGCATAAACTGACTTACCAACCCAACAGGCATAGCTCAAATCTGGCCTGGTAATAGTCATGTAAATCAAACTTCCTACTATACGTCTGTACATAGTAGGGTCCTCCAGAAGCTCACCTGCATCTGCGCTCAGCTTCACATTCTGCTCCAAAGGAACTGAAATAGGCTTACAGCCTGTCATCCCATATTTGGACAGCATGTCCAATCCATACTACCTCTGCAAGAGCTATATCCCACTTGGTGATCTAATCACCTCAATGCCCAAGAAATAACGCAGCTCTCCCAAATCCTTCATCTCAAACTTCTGCCTCAATAGCATTTTCACATGAAGGATATCTTCATCACTATCACCTGTGATGATCAAATCATCAACATAAATGACCAGCAGCATAATCCCTTTCTCTGTTTTTCTCACATAGAGTGAGAAATCTGCCTTGGAAATCTGAAAGCCAATAGTGACAAGATACTGTCCTATCTTGTCAGACCATGCTCTAGGTGCTTGCTTCAAGCCATACAAGGCTTTCTTCAACCTGTAAACAAACTCAGGATGAATAGCATTAACATAACCTGTTGGCTGCTCCATAAAGACCTCTTCTTGCAAATCACCATATGCAAGAAGGCATTCTTTACATCCATCTGATGTAAAGACCATCCCTTTGATGCAGCCATAGCAATGGCTGCTCTTACGGTTGCCATCCTTGTAATCGGGCTAAAAGTTTCTTCATAATCAATGCCATATGTCTGTGCATACCCCTTGACAACTAATCTTGCCTTGTATCTATTCACAGAACCATCTGCATTGTGCTTGATCTTATAAACCCACTTACAGCCAATTGCATTCTTGTCTTTAGGCAAAGGCACCAATTCCCATGTAGCATTTGCATCCAAGGCATCCATTTCTTCATCCATGGCTTTCTCCCATTTTTCATTTCCCATGGCTTGCTCAAAAGAAGTGGGTTCTGGTTCCTGTATCACTTTGACCATATAGGCATAGTGAATGGCTGTAAATCCATCATATTTCAGCCTATCCACAGGATACCTAACCCTGATAGACCTGTGCAAAATAGGCTCACTTCCAGCAGGTGCTCTCAAAACATCCCTGGTCTTCCTTACTCCAGGTGTAACAACAGAAGGAATACCCAACTCATCATCAATGCTCTGTTCTGAGCCACTGGATTCACCATCCACACAAGAGTGACCTGCATTCACATCAAACATGGGCTGATCTACCTTCTCTTTTCCTTTTCGTGATACTTGCGTACCACTCTCTGCATTGCTTTGAGGGGATTCTCCTGATCTCAATCTGCCTGTCCATGGCGAAGTATGTGAACCATTGGTAGAGGACACTCCAGGTCCACTAATATTTTGTGATTGCTGCTGTGCATTCTGTGCAGCATTACCATTTTGTGCATCTACATCAATCATCACATTTACTGGTTTATACTAGCTGCTCATCTCATCAAAAACAACATCTCTGCTCACTGTGAACTTACGTGTAGAAGGGTTATAGCATCTATACCCTTTCTGCTGCAGAGAATAACCAATAAAGATGCACTTCTCAGCTTTTGGATCCAACTTGGACCTCAACTCATCTGGCACATGGACATAGGCAATGCAACCAAAAATCTTCAAATGAGAAATATCTGGTTTCCTACCAGTATACATCTCCTCTGGTGTCATGCCATGTATTGCTGCAGTGGGAGTCCTGTTCATTATATAGACTGCTGTAGCAACTGCTTCAGCCCAATAATAATCTGGTAGATCTTTTTCATTTAGCATAGCCCGAGATACCTCTCCAATATGCCTGTTTTTTTCTTTCTGCAATTCCATTTTGCTGTGGGGTATGACTGCATGAATATTGCTGCTTTATACCATGCTCCTGCAAGAACCTTGCAAACTCATTTGAGAGGTACTCTCCCCCTCCATCTGACCTTAGGCATTTTATTTGCAGGCCTGTTTCTTTTTCAACCATAGCTTTGAAAGCTTTGAATTGCCCAAACACTTCACTTTTCTTTTTCATAAAATACACCCACAGTTTTCTGCTGAAGTCATCAATAAATGTGACAAAATAGTGACAGCCTCCAATAGATGCAGCTTTTGTAGTCCACACATCAGAGTGGATTAATTCCAATGGCTTTTTACTCTCTTGAACATGCCTAGGAAAAGGTTTCCTTACCTGTTTCCCAAATTGACAGGCTTCACAAACCTTGTGCATTTCTGCAACCTTGAATTTAGGCAATCCTGCAACAATATTTTGGGCTTGCATTGATTTAAGTCGCTGTATATTAACATGACCAATGCGTTTGTGCCAGATATCAATATCTGCACCCATGTGCAAACATTGCTGCACTCAATGCAGGCATGTCCGCATCCAACGTAAACATCCTGCCCTTCTTCTTTCCTTTTGCTATCAAGCGACCATTATTTTTCATATCCTCAACAAAGCATCCATGAGGATTAAATCTGACCTGCAAGCCCTGCTCAACCATCTGACCAACAGAAACCAGGTTCTTGGTGATGTTCGGGACATGAAATACATCAGACAAGTATTTCTTTTTCCCATCCTGCATAGACAAAGGAATTTTGCCAATCTGCACAATAGGATGTGCAGTATCATCACCAGTCTCCACAAATCCTGGTTTTTCCATTTTCCTTGCATCTTGCATCCATTCTGCATGACCTGTCATGTGGTTTGACGCACCTGAGTCAACATACCACACATCATTTTGTTCTTCTGCACTTGTCACAGAATTGGTCATATGTTGCACCATAAATAGATGCTCATTTCTGTCATCACCCTGCCTACTAGAAGATGCATAATTGCCTTGCTGCAATTTTCCGTTCATAATGTCATTCTGCTTTTTGTAGCAGTCCTTCGCCATATGACCCATTTTGCCACAATAGTAGCATTCAACATTGCTGTTTGCATTTTGGCTTCTCTGCCATCCACCACGGCCTCTTTGGCTCCCCCTGCCTCTAGAGTTACCACGTCCTCCTGCATAGGACTGGTTTTCTTGCGTTTGCTGCATATTCTGATTTCTACCACGGCTTGCAGATCGGCCTCCTCTACCTCTGCCTCTACCTCTGCCAGCATTTGAGTAGAAGATAGTTTCTTTTGAAGTTCCTGCTGAAGAAGATGCACCACCATTTCTCTGCTCTTCAGAAATTAGAAGAGCAATCAGCTCCTCAAAATCAGGAAATTTTTCATGGACGGCAATGGATGTCCGGAACTGTGCATAATCCTTTCCTAGACCATTCAAGGTCATAGAAACCAAATCATCATCATCCACTGGCGACCCAATGGAAGCAAGTGCATCTGCAATTTTCTTCACTTTCATGTGGTAGTCATTTATGCTCAAATTTTCTCTCTGCACATTGTACAACTCCTGTTTGAGTTGCATTTTCCTGGCTTGCGTATTTGTGCTGTACATTTTTGCCAAAGTATCCCATGCCTCCTTTGGCGTACTTGCATCCTGAATATGCACAATCATGGAGTCCGAAATACTGATAGACAGCCAATACATAACTTTCCTGGCTCTCTCATGCCATCCTTTGAATGCCTGCATTTCCTGTTGACTGGGAACATTAGGAAGAACAGGTTCTTCTTCATTTCCTGTAATGAACTCCCAATAGCCTTTTCCCATCAAGAAATTTGTCATTCTAAACTTCCATGCCTGGAAGTTGTTCTTGTCAAGCTTTTCAGTGACAATTTGTGAAAGAGAATCAGATGCCATTACAGAACACTGCAAAATATTCTGTCAGTGCAAAAAACACAGCTTTTGCCTCACATGGGTAGAAGTGCAAAACTGACGAAAGTGGTATTTCACCACACAGTCACTTCCTAGTGACGATTTTGCATCAATAGGCAACAGGCATGAATCTGCAACTCCCAATATCTCTGCACACAGGCATACGATGCAATTTCTGCGGCAACTTTTCACCGACCCGCAGAACAGTGGTCGCACAGCAAAAACAGGGCCTTTTTCTGAGTGCCTGCGGAGAACTTCGGTCTCCAAAACGGGCCCCGAAATGACCTCGAATAAGAAAAATAACGTCATCGATGGCTTCGCCATTGCCCGCAGCATATACTGTGCTCTCGCCACACCGCGAAGGGCGTCTCAATCTGAGACAGTGCACTCTTGCACTTTTGGCTGTGCTACCTGCAGAGATTTGCTCCCAAACTCGAAATAGGAAAGCAACACTGGTCCTCTTACCAGGACACCACGAACTTGGCTTGCTTTCTTGAGCTCCTTACCACGAACAAGGCTCTGATACCATGTGAAGATTGTGGGAGAGAGGGAAGGAGTCTCACTTGCGGCTTTCTCACATGCACAATGGGGGAATACACACAAAGGTGGAGGCTGAAAACAGTTTTCCTCTTCTTAGTTGTGAAAGCCAAAAGAACTCTAGTACAAAGAAATAGAAGAACCCTATATGTGGGTCTCAAAAACAAACTCAACTAACTAAGGTGGCATACTAACTGAGCCACGAACTAGTGTAGATAAGGATAGCTGTCATCCATCGTGGGCGGTGTACCAACCGCATCTCCAGCTAACAAGTCGGTGACATAAATGCACAACAGTCACCCTGGCATATCGCGAGTGGAGCTCGATATCTCAACAATACCTAGACACAACTAACTGCACACCCTGTAGCCTTGCATTTGGGGTAGAAGTAGTATTGCCCATGCAGTTTATAGTTTGAGCCTAAGGATGACCATCCAAGATAGACTATCAGAAGAGGCCATTCTTGAGAGGCTAATAGAGCTCAAGAAGCTCGACGAAATGAGGTTAAGAGTGGTGTATGACATTTGATTGCATCTAAAAAGCAAGGACCTTAAGGAACGCGGCCTTGCGCTACTATATAGCATGAGGAATACTAAGCATATGCTTAAATATCATGGGATGGATCCATATCAAGTTGTAGAGATCATGCTGCAAGAGTCATGCCACATTGCAACCCTTGACGGAGTTAAAATGGATGGATTCATCAATGGAGTAAGCTTAAATGTTATTATGGCCCCCTAACTCTGCCACTTATAAAGAAAAGAATCTAAAGAAGGAAGTTGCTTGAATGAATAGGCAAGCAATAGAAGAGACCCAAGCCCCACCAAGCCAAAACAAAAAAATTAGGGCTCATATCGATTTGCAAGGCCATAGTAGAAGGGCTAGGCCCTACGAAAGATCTAACTATTGCACCTGCTAGAGTGCAAGTGGACTTTCAACTATGTCGGGAGACAATCTACTCCACAGAAGCCTTTGTGGACCTTGAGGTGAGTCACAACCTGATTTCCCAAAAGGTATGCAGCCAGCTCTTATCATCCAAGGTAATCCTCAAACCCACCCCTGTCACAAAACAAGCAATAAACAATCAGAGAACATTGGCCGTAGGATATGTGGAAGTACCAATTTTGGTAAATAACCATAGTGTGGCAAGCAGATGCTATGTGATGCCTGTAGGTGCATGGACAAATGGGTAATCCTCAACAGGACCTGGTGTTGGGCCTCAATTGCCAAATTGACTGACGAGAATGTATAATGACCTTGAAAAGCAGTTATCCCGCACCTCTGTGATCCCAATCAGTTTAGGAGACCTAGAGTTAAATATCTCTCTGGCCTACAAGTCTAATAAAGCACCCACCCAGGTCGGCAAACAAACTAGAGATCCACACACAAATGTCCAAACTTCAACATCTTCCCATGCCACAGCCGTTACTCTATGTGGAAAAGCTAGTACCATGATAGTGCCTTCATCCTGCGAAGGACATAACCACCAAGGCACCCAGAGGAAAGACACAAATGCCACTAACAACTATACCCACCATAGCAATGGTGCCAACCCCTAGCTCTCCAAGTCAGGCGAAAGGACACTACTAGATCCCCAAAAGTGGTCACCACACCAATGCTTTCCATCATCCAGTGAGAGAACTTCATCTTGCCACCTCACTTTATGCCACACTAACAATAATGTATTGTTTGTTATCGTCGCACTGGTACATTCACACTAACACCTTGCCATGCCATGATAAGCATAACGCCCCACTTCTAATGCTCTATCACATTGCAATAAGGTAACAACGCCCCATGGAGCATTATAGAAATCTCTAAAAACTAGCTCTGTGACCATCCACATCACGTTAGCATTTCTGTCAGAATTCTACCAAATTTTTTTGAAATTTTCTACTAGCTTCATTTGACTTCCAGCGTCCATCCAAGCTCCCCCCAATGTCATCAAATTCTTCCTCATCCACCAACTCCCTTGTTGTTAGCTTGAAATTTGTTTCCCTCAAAATTCTAACCTTGACTTCGAATTCAAATCTGATATCCACCTTCCTTCCCCAACTAATCTCATGGTCACTGCCTAGACATCCGAAACCACCACCTCCCACCCCACCTCAATCATAACTCCCTCCCAACTACATGAAGAAGAACTCCAAGAAGTCCCCAACCCCAAACTCCAAGATGATCCTAACCCCAAGGTTTATCAACAAATGGCAGGGACCAAGCAAAGAAGGCTAGAGGAGTGTGAAGAGCCAAAGATGGACATGGAATATGTAGTTACATGCACCTCACATTCCCCTCTTGGAGCAAAATGACTCAGAGGCAGGATCATGCATTCAAAGTACAAATTTAGTACCACTAGCAAGAACATACTCCACTATCACACTATACCTTGCTTCAATTCCCTGATGTCTAGCCTCACCTGTAAGCACTAGGCCATGGCTAATCTTTTTCCTTGTTGCATTAACATGTCACTAAGTTTCTACAAAACTATAGCACAGCTACACATACTACATTCACCAGGAATAAGGATGAGGAGCTTAGATAGCACCACCTTGATCTCAACGTAGTAAGGGTGGTATACAAGTTGCCAGTTATCAGCAAGGAGTAGAAAAGTATTCGCAATATGCCTATCAAGCTATAGTGTGTGGTAGACTACACCACAAGGAAGCACCTTGGCAGCATCCCCTTGATGCGATCCAGCTCTCCTCTCTAATCAAGCCGACTTGCGCTTTGCAGTTCCTCACAAGAGTGGAGGCAACAAACCACCTCAACAACATCATGCCCAACTTGTTGGCCCACCTACATACCTTTTTGGAAGGAAACCAATAGGAAATCAAGTAGATCATTGAGGGATACGAAAAGTGGTTGAGCACAAACTTCCTTTTGAACAAAGAAGGTTCAAGTCCTTGCCATTTGGAGATGTTATTTTGCGAATCTTTTTCAACACCCAATCCCATCTGTCTTTGTTTGAACATTTGAAGCCATAGGAATGCCCAGGATCCTGATGACCTCATCTTCTGTGATTCGTTGTTTAACACCCTTTATTCAATAAAACCTCCAGGGGTTCATTTTTTGTCCCATAGAACTTGGTCTTCTTATGATTGATCTTAGACCTTGAGGCAAGGTAGAAGATATCTAAGCTTTGGAGCGCCGTCCCAACTAACTGAGGATCATTTCGAGAGCTGAGGTTTGTATCATCTGCAAACTGTTGTCTAATAATCTATTTCCCCCCTTCGACAAACAATGCCTTGTATATTTCCTTTGTCCACTCCGTCTTGGATTATGCACACCAAGGCATTTGTTGCAATGGAAAAAAGCAGAGGAGAGTGAGTAGCCCTGCCTGATAGACGTCCTAGGCTGAAAAGGTTGGGAGGATATGCCATTGATCTCCACTTTAGCCCTTTCTTGACTTAAAAGCACAACAATCAAGAAACAAAAAGAGGTCCCACCCCCACCCTTTCTAGATTATCCAAAATGAAACCCCATTCCATCCTGTCATATCCTTTATTGAAGTCCACCTTGAGGAAGCAAGTATCTTGTCCCTGTGCATCTATGTATTCCAGACCTTCCCACAACATAACGATTGCTTCAAGAATGTTCCTTCCTCAAATGAAACCTTTCTGTTCCAGTCCTACATTTTTTGCTTTAATCTAAGCACCAAGGCCTTGGCAAAATTTTTATAGCAATTGTTCAGCATAGTCAACGGTCTCCAATTTTTTAGGTCCTCTTTTTGACCCCCTTTCGGTATGAGCTTGATCATGCCCATATTAATCAAAGGATTGAGATGGCCTTGTTGAAGGGATTCTTGCCAGAGAAAAACTAGAAAGGGACCCATTACTTCCCAAAAGACTTGATAGAATTTTATAGGTAGTTCTTCTTCTCTCAGGGTTTTACTTTTGGCCATTTCCTTCACACCACCTCCAATTCTTCCATTGTTAGATCTTTGTCTAGGTATAGGCCATCAAAGTTTGACATTGTCTTGGGCCTTACTCTATCGCACAACTATCTAGGTACTAGTTTCTCAGTTGCTAACACCTCTGGTTCCCCCCAAAATTCCTTTAAAATGGTCTAACACTACCTTCAGTAGTTCTATCTATTCTCTTACTACTCTTCCCTCAACTACAAGCTCCTCTATGCCCTACTGGGCAAGTTTCTTTTTGAGAATTTTAAACATGTTCTCATTTGCCCTATCTTCCTTCCCTACCCACCACTCTCTGGTGTACAACTGGGTTTGCTGGGCCTCAATTGAAGCTTCTAGTCTTAACTAATTTCAAACAATCTATTAGCTTAGCCTGACTGTCAACCAAGGCATCATTTTCTAAGGCTTGTATTCTATCCTCCAGTTTTTTCCTCCTTTCATGGCAGCAAGCTTGGTTAGCTCTTTTGGCAATAGCTTCAAGAAAGATTCTAGTTCTCTCAATTGCCCTTAACCATTTATCTACTATATAACTAGCTGAGAGCCTCCAAAAGTTGACCTCTAGATCTTGACTATTGTTTCCTTGACATAAGGGAGCTACAGTTTGCTTTGAACCATTATTTGGAGTTTTTCCCTACACCCCTATCCAATCTGAGTAAAATGGACTTATGGTTCAGGAAAGGGAAGGAGGAGAAAGATACACACCTACTAAGCAAGGAGTCATCTATAATACTTTTTGACAAGTAAAATCTATCAATTTGGGATTTCTTGTGACAATCCCAACATTGATTATTGCACCACAACAAGGTGGTGAGCACCAGTCGGCTCACCCCGAGGCCCAAAGTTCCAAATCTATTATGGTGTTGCCAATGCCTTCCCACTTGTCTTTGCTCAGCTCCATCATGTTGAAATCACATCATGAGAATAGTTTTACCATTGAAAGGACACTTGTCCCACAAGAGATCTTTGCTCGTGACTATGTTGGGGGCGTAAATGGAGAAGACATCACAATCTAGCTCCTCATGGCGAAACTCAAACCTAAAATATGCTAGAATCACACTGATATGCATATATTTTTAACATTGATGCATCATGCATGGTAAAATACAAGGAAGTGTGCATGCCCAACCATGAAAAAGATATTCAACCCACATCAAAATTTATGAGCCCATGGATATTACTCAAAGTAAGCCCTATGAAGACTATCATACCCATCGAACAAACACATATGCTGGAAGGACATCGATGCATATTTTCTAACCCTAATGCATGTTGCATGGTAAAAAATAAGAAAATGTGCATGCCCAACCATGCAAATGATATCTAATCCGCATCACACTTTTCAAGTGCATGTATCTTAATCACATTAAGTCTTGTTCAAGATAATACCCATCGGACATATGCTAGAAGCACACCAATGCTAGGTGGGGTTTAGATTAAAGAACCATACCATCTATTAATATGTGAGGCTTTGTATGTCTAAATGGGACCAAACTTGGTAGGATGATTGGTTTCAATAACTTCTAAATACTTACAAAGTTTTGTTCCATTCGGATCAATGTATTCGAACTTTCCCATGATGCACCCCAATTATAAGTACATAGGTGGGAGATGGATTTATAAATGATGGCATCAAATCAAATTTGAGGCTTTGTATGCCTAAATAGGGAAAATTTTGATAGGATAATTGGTTTCAATATCTAAGTTTTGTTCCATTTGGGTCAATGTATCCCAACATGCCAATGATGCACAACAATTTAGTGCCTAGGTGGGTTATGGATTGAAAAACAATGCAATAGATTAAAATATAAGGCTTTGTAAGTCTCAATAGGACAAAACTTGGTAGGATTCTTGGTTGTAATATATTCTAAATACTTTCCAAGTTTTTTTTCTATTTGATCAATGTAGCCCAACTTGCCCGTGATGCACCCCAATTTTGTGCCTATGCGAGGTATCGAGATTAAAATATGGCAACATCTATTAAAATATGAGGCTTTGTAACTCTAAACTAGACCAAACTTGGTAATTTGAATTTTTTCATTGCCTACTAAATCATTACCAAGTTTTTTTTCATTTGGGTCAATGTATCCCAACATGCCATTGTTGCTCCCCAATTTAGTGCCTAGGTGGGTTAAAAACAACCCCATCTATTAAAATGTGCAAGTGTGGCATGTCCAAATGGGACCAAACTTGGTAGTATGGTCATTTGAAGTATCTTGTAAATTCTTTCTGAGTTTTGATCCAGTCCAACTTTCCTCTCATTCATCCCAATTTAGTGCCTAGGCGGGGCATGGATAAAAAAGATGACATTTATTAAAATGTGAGGCTTTGTAAGTCTAAATGGGACCAAATTTTGTAGGATGCTTGGTTTCATTGTCTTATAAATCCTTACTAATTTTAATTCCATTTTGGGCATTGTATCCCCACATGACAATAATGCGCACCAATTTAGTGCCCAAGGAGGGTTATTATTTAAAAAATGACGCCATCCATAAAAAATGTACACCTCTACAAGTTAGGATTAAAAAATGATGATGGATTTGAGGAAGGATTTATCAAAATTATTGCAGCTATGTTTGCTAATGATTTAGCTATTTTATGTTTAAATGGTGGTGTAGTAGGGAGATTTGACCTGCACAGGTCAAGTAGGCTCCCATTAATTCATTTGATAAAATATGGTATGGATCAAGGCCATATATTTGTGGTTAGCCTTCCAAATGGGAAACAAGTGTGTTCACAATTATTTGTAGATGATATTATGGCATACTCTTCAGAAGGTAGGGACAGTGTGTTTTCTCTGATATGCAGTCTCTCGATTTTGTGTGTATATTTGGCAGAAAATTTATGCCCTTAGGTCTGGAATGGGCAAAAGAGCTAGAATTACAAAGGATCAAAACAGGGAAGGTTGTCCTGTATCTAGGAGCCCTACTTGACATTGGGATTACAATGAGGAAAAGGTTCAACTGGTTTAAAGAGAGAGTCAAAGCCAAGCCAATCAAAATAAAACACTTGATAGGATGCTAGAGGTAGACATGCCCTTTAGTCCCACCAAAGTATGGTCTTCCAATTTAGAATGCAAGTGGACATACATGGTAGGTTGTTTTTTTTTACAAGCATTGATATAAAAGTTGATAAAAATGTCAAATATACAAAGTGACAGCATTGAATAAGCACAAAAAAATAGCATACACATCATTAATAAAAGTGTCAACAATCTAGAATGAAATTATTTCAATACTTTTTTGACATTTTTCCAATGGTTTTTGGGTTATAAGGTTTTTATATTTACATCAACGCTTTCCTGGGAAAAATCCTACATATTAGCGCGTTGCACATCATTTTCGACCTATCTTACTCACTATTTGCACACCTCCTTCCTACCCCATTACCCTAATCTCTCAAAACAGCTGCTCCCACACCCTATGCCGGTGTTTCATCTAGCAAGGCTAAATAACATGACTATATTTTCCACATTGTTCATGTTTTGTACCTTTGGTTTAAGCTTTTGCTTTGCAAACACATTCATACGCCTCACACTCTTCAAGAGGTAAATGTTTTCAATATCTCATACAAAAGCTAAGGTATATAGAGAGAAATTGCTTCTAGTATTTATACTTTTCATGTTTTTGGGAGATTTTTTTCATACCCATTAAGAGGTGAATGTTTCCAATAGTTTATATAATAGCTAAGATAGATAGGGAGAAAATGACATGTCTGATCCTACTTTCTTAACATTTTTTATGTTTGTTGGTCTCTTTTCTAAAATTTTCTCTTTGAAAACACATTCACACACCTCATACTCTCAAAAATATGAATGCTTTCAATATTTATGGCAAAATCTAAAGATTATACCTCTTGCCTATAGTTGTTAGTATGGGTCCTACATAGCAAAACCCCATTTTTTTAAAGGTTGTAGTGAGGTTCTAATGAAGTAGTGAGATGATTAGATTGAGAGGCATGCGATTTGGTTTAAGAGGAGTTGAGATTGGCATAGATCACATCTCATTAGAGTCCTTAAACAAAGTGGGCAACCATAGTCTTGCTTAGAGTACTTTGTGAGCAATGACATTTGCTATGAAATGTTTACATGCCATGTTAAAATGGGCTTCCTACAAGACTAATTCTATGTACTCCTTCCTAATATACCTCCTCACTACATCATGCCACGATGGTCGTCCTACAAGACTCAAACACTTAACACACCTCCAAGGTTGCTACATCATCCTTTGATAACAATGGCTCTTGCTATGATTTCAAGTAGTGACCTTCGTTACCAATCTTCTTGCGTGAAGTTTCATGTGCTTCTTTTGACGCTATCTTGTAGCTTAGGAGTTAGATACCTCTTTGCACCACATCATGGAGTTATTTGGCTTGAAGAGAGATGCATCGTGGAGTTATCCAGCTTGAAGAAAAATCCATGAGGAATTTCATCTTCAAACTCAGCTCTTCACGTATGGTTACCATATAGTGTTGCTTTGCCTTGCACACCACAAGTGTGAAATCAAACTCCATTGCAATAGGCATTTGAATTTCTTTGTTGCATGGCTTGTTGACTAAGTAGAGCAATGCTTGTTGACCTACATAGAAGTTAAAGTGGTTTGTAAGCAAATGGTGCCTATATTTCTTAATTACATAGAGGCCTTCTTGCATAGTGATGGTGTAGTTCTTCTCATTCTCATTTAGCTATCTATTGAAGAAGCATACAACATAATCAAGCAGATTTCCCTATTTGAGATGGTGCACATCAATTGGCATAGATGCATCAATGTGCATGTGGGACTTAATTTCCTCTCAGGATGTCAAAGGGTGAGGACTTTGATGAGGGTTTCTTTTAGTGTTTGAAATGAGCTCTCATGTTTCTCACTCCATTCAAAGGCAACGTGGTTTAGGTGGTAGATGGGTTTTGCCAAGGTGTCAAATCTTAAAATCAATCTTTGGAAGTAGCCCACTTGTCCCACGAACACCTATACTACTTTGTAATTCTTCATAGGAGTTAGTTCTAAAATCACCTTGTTTTTTCATTTATCAATCAATTCTTCGTTTTGAGACAAAATGTGTCCAAGTATCACACCAAGTATTACCTCTTAAACTAGCATTTCAAGAAATTGAGAAAGATTTGATACAACTCCCCAGAATGCCAATTTATGGGTGATTTATGGTGTGGTACTTGGACTTAACTAACATTAATAAAAGAATTTTCTTAGAAACTTGAGGTGATTTTCTCAAGAGGAATGCACAAAAAGGTAATCCATAGAAACCTCTAGACATTTTTTGAATTGGTTTGTGAAAGTAGCTGGAAAGTAGTTCGATCATTAAGATGATAAATGGCCTTTAAAGGACCCAACCCAAATGTGGCATGTATACAAGATCATTTCTATCCTCAAACTATAAAGCGTATAGATAACAAGTGTGCCATCTCTCAATTTTGGTTTCTTGCTTCTCTCCTCCTCACATCTTGCCCTCTTCCCACTTGGCATATGCTTTGATGGCAAGAGGACCTCAATGGGGCCATAGCTCTAAATGGATAGAAGGGACTCCACCCACTCTTGGAAAACAAAATTTCAAAAAGGATCACTAACCCTTTCAGAGATCATCTTCCCTCTCGCCCTTCCACCCTCACCCACTCCTTTAGAAGGACTGCTGGCTCAAAACTAACACAGCTGTTAAAGACACGTTGAGGCTATTTAACATATAATGTGTGGTTGCATATGGGCCAAGTACATAATGGCATATAAGCCAAAGATGGTTGTGTCTTGTTGGACTTATTTGCAAAAAATAACATGGTTATCACTTTACGTGGCATTCCTAATGATTGCAATCTAGCATGCAAGGGCATGGTCACATGTGAGAGGAACGGTATAACATGTCAAGTGGGTGGGCATGCTCGTTTCCTTGTTCATAGTTTTAAAGATCGACTCGGGATATATTTGGAGCTATTTGCAAATTACTGATTGGGAAGTCTGAAGAGGTGGCAAAGGATATTAAGATCACCTCCTTAGCACCATGAATGGGTAGTTGGGGTCACCTTAGCATCTCTATCTAAGGATACAATCTAGACAGAGGGTATGTTGCTTACATGAGTGACTATTGGCAGGTCGCTAGGATAGGAGCACCATAGCCCTATCCAATGCCCAACAATATGAGTTTGATCAGGCAACACTAGTAGCGTAGATGAGAGGGCCAAATACAATTGGATGAAGCTCTTCAAATGTGATTGAAATAGCATCTAGGTCCCTTTCGAGATGCCAATGCTGAGCTAGAAAGCCCATTTTCGAGTTTATTGTGCTAGTGTTGTAAAGCGGAGATTTCGCCACCGTGATGAGGATCACTTTTTGGGGTTGGACATGTGTGGTATTAAGTTAAGGGGTTAGTGTTCACAGGAAACATTTTCATTAATAAATCACAAAATTTGGGGTTTCAAAATCTTGAAGGTTTTTCTTGAGGATTTGCATATTTAAATGCATTGGAAATCGTGAGTGATAGAGGAACAGACTTCGTAAATGACACAATTCGCATATTGATGAGTGAGTTCCTCATTGTGCATGGAAAATCCGCACAATGCCGTGCATGTTGAGGCGAATCGTAAAGACTAGGTGTAACAAAAATTCCTAAAACTTTGCAAGTTCTACGAGATTGAGAAGACATATATACAAGAGATGAAAATGGAAATGCTAAAGGTTTCTGTGGTGAAGAATGTGCCACGTGGGCACTAATAAAGTTGCTTTAATCACTAAACCTTTTCGAGATGTCATGTGCCAATGGAGTTCCTTCTCTAGAAAATTGAATACTAAATGGACTTTTAACAATCGTTTGCACAATTTGGCTGCGCTTGATCCCCTTGTACAAAGCGGGCTATGGAGATTTCACCATCAGTATTGCCCCCTTCCAATCCTCTTTACTCTTATGTTTGTGAGCATCAGCATGAATTTGGCTTCCCTCTCATCAATACTCATCGTATCATCGTTAAGAGAAGGAAGCTACGAGCTCGACTCGGCTATCTCTTCTCGGTTGTCTTGGTTCTTTCTTTCTCCTACTCAGTTTTATTTTCCGTGGTATGCCTCAAATCGTTTTCATTTCGCTATATCTGACTTATTGAAGCAAATGGCTACCTGTGCGTTATCCTCCTTCCAAATCAGACAATGCTTGTTGTTGCAGGTGACTGTAGCTGTTGGTCTACAGTGGGCCATGTTGCTTTATGGTCTTGTCAGTATTACGCTTCAAAGGAACGCCGTTGAGGAAGGTAAGGTTTTGACTACTCTTTATGCTTCTCGCTTGGCTGCTTTTGGAGTATGTCTCACCTAATTCCTCCCATTACCTACCTATTTTAAAGGTCCTTGATCTCAACAAATTCTTCCATACATACAACCTGAGCTAAGATGAAACCTAATTGAAGAGGCTTTTATTTTTCAATGGAGAAATTAAATTGATTTCTTAGGGGAAAAGATGGAGATAGCCCAGTTAAGCTAAGGTCAAAGGGATAACTTTAAAAGTTCATTGCGACTCAAGACATCGTTTACCCACCTATAGGCTCTAGGCTAATCAAATGTGAAAAATTTATCGTAGAAGGGTTTTAAATTCTTACCCTCATAAATAAGAGGGGAGGGACCCTTTTCCTTATAAATAGAGGGACACCCTCATTATTCATTCTTCTCTTTATAACCCCCTCCCCTTGCGTTTACCTTTCCTTCCCTCCTCCTTTTCCGCTAGGTAATACATTCTTGAATTCTTTTCAATTGGGGCAAGCTTTTTGAAGTGAAAAAGTATTTGTATCAAGTATTGAATGCTATTTGTGGCTTCCCATTTTGTCTCCTCAGTCAGAGGTTCTATTACACCACGTTCCAATTGTCAACCTCAGGGTACTAAGATATTTAACAAGTGAGCTTACATTTTGAGAGAAAGTCTCCCCCACTTCTGCCCTCCTCCTCCTCGCCCCTGTCCTCTGTTCCCTCCTTGTCACGTGTGGGTACAAGAACAAGCTGCCACGTGTACGTGAGTATAGCCCAGGGGTGCCAAGTGGCCTGGCGGTGTGGGTTCCAGATGGACAGCACAATGATGATGAACGGATGGTATATGCCTGCACAAGTGGTCGGTGTATGAGGCAGGTACACAGCCATGTAGGTGGAGGTATAAGGCCATCATACGTGGCAGTGGCAGAAGATTATGCAGCAGAGGAGCGAATGATGGACTGCAATAGGCCTTTATAGTGGGTCGGCCAGCCCTATGGGAGGGTTGGTGGAGGGGCAGACCAGCGCTGCCCTAGGTCTGCTGGGTGGCCACACGAGGTCACGTCTACCTGCTTCTGAGAATGGTGGAGAGACTGCCCCCCTTTGCCCTTTATGTAGGGAAGCCCCTCAGACCTCACTTCACCAGTACCCACAGACACTACACAAGGAGTAGGCAGCAGATCCTCATTGAGGACTGAGTTTGAGAAGTCCTTTGGTAGAGCATTAGAGTTCACATCAGGAGCCAGACACTGCGGCTTCTTGCTGTAGGTATATGCTCATCTGTGGGTGACACTTTGTACGAGTGATCTGTTAGAGATAGCATCTCCTGTATCAAAGACTGAGGGCCATCATTGTGGGTTGAGTTCAGGGCCGAGTTCAGGGACGCCTTGGAGGCACAGCTGCCATGGACAGGTGCGGAGGGTGCAGGGCTGTATTCACCTGCCCCAGGCCCATCTCGGGCTGTTTTGGTGGTGCAGCAGCTGCACGCTCAGACACTGCGGCTTCTTGCTGTAGGTATATGCTCATCTGTGGGTGACACTTTGTACGAGTGATCTGTTAGAGATAGCATCTCCTGTATCAAAGACTGAGGGCCATCATTGTGGGTTGAGTTCGCCGACTTCAGGGACGCCTTGGAGGCACAGCTGCCATGGACAGGTGCGGGAGGGTGCATGGCTGTATTCACCTGCCCCAGGCCCATCTCGGGCTGTTTTGGTGGTGCGGCAGCTGCACGCTGTTGCAGGGGGCTGCGGAGCAGCATTCACCCGCCCCCCAGCCCTTTTCAGGGGCTGCCAATAGGCTGCTATGCCTAGGGCTGCCAGGCTGCCAATAGGCTGCCATGTTGGTGCCTAGGTGGCACCCTGGTTGGGGGGTCAACCTGGCCCCCAACCATGGTCAGACCCCCCCACCAGCAGGTCGGGTACAGCCCGACCTTGGGGTGGACCTGGGTCGGCCAAACCGCCTCCTCCAGTCGCCTATTTGGCATGTGTGGGGGCCCTATATATAGGGGCTCCCCCCTCCAGCAGTAGAGGCATTTTCCCATGAGTTCGTGTGCAGTTTTCTCTCTCTCTTTCCAGTTTGCAGTTTGTGTGCTCTCTTTTGCTGTTCAGCTCTGCTGTACTTCTCACATGATCTCCATTGTGCAACATACATCAAGTTGTTTACTGTTTCCATTGCTGTTCATATCTCACAGGTCTGAGTGCACTTGTGCAGATCTGAAAGAACTTGTGTTCACACGTCTATATCCACGAGCCTGTAGGATTCTGGGTTTATACCTTCCGCTCTGTTTAGGGTTTGGCTAATCCAGCAAACCCCTCTTGTATAACATATTCATCGTATTAGTAGAGTTTTAAAGATCTTGCCCCAACCCTACTCTGTTGGCGGAATACCCTTGGAGGGCCTACAAAGAAGGGGTCATAACTTTTGCTCCTTAGCTCCACTCCCTCAACTCCACTATCTCTCTAGCTCTCTCTATCCCCCATCTCGTCCACCCCCCATTTCCTTCCCTCTCCCCCTCCACCTCCACCCCCCATCTCGACCATCTCTCTACCTCTCTCCGCACCCCATCTCCCCTTTTCCTTCTCCACCCCCACCCCCTCCACCTTTACCCCCCTTCTCCACCGACCCCCTCCCACCCCCCCCCTTTTCCTCCCCTCCACCCCCACCCCCCTTATCTCCACCCTCCAACCTCCCCCTCCATCTCCCTCACCCCCCTCTCTCTTTCCTCCACCCCCCATTTTCTCTCTCTTTCCCCTCTCTTCTCTCTCTCTCTCTATCTCTCTCTCTCTTCCTTCCAACCCCCTTTCTTCTCTCTTTTCCCCTCCCTCTCTCTCTCTCTCTCTCTCTCTCTCTCTCCCCGCGGCCCCCAACCCCCCCTCTCCTCTCCTTGACTAACAAGGCCTTAAGGCTGCCTAAGGGTAGCTCGCCTGCTTGATCGCATAGAGGCGGCGCCTGCCAAACGCGGCGGCGCAACGCTAGCCAGTTCGCCCGTGACGGCGACGACACCCGTCCGGCCAACGCCTCCCGGCACCTTTCCTACTAAAGGCCTTGAAGTACTAAACCCCCCCTTCCTTTCGCACCCCCTCGCCTACATCTACAAAAACCAACCCCCTCCCCTCGCCCCCTCCATCGCCGTCGTCGGTTTTCCCCCCTCCTCTTCCAAAAAAAAAAAGAAAAAAAAAGAAGGATAAGCTAACCCTAAACAAACTAATCGTAGTTAGGTTAGTTGACATTAGGTTAGGTTAGTTGACATTCGGTTAGGTTAGTTGACCTTCGGTTAGGTTAGTTGATCAGAGGGTTATATTAACTTAATTGTGGATCAATTAGAAATTAACTTTAGTTAGTTGGATTAACTACAGTCAGACTAATTGTTATAGTTACATAAACTAGGTTAGGCTAAGGACTAGTTATAGTAACTGAGTCCAAACTAACTAACAGCTAGTGCACAACCCTAGTTAGGTCAAAGGTTTAGGACCATTCACACTTGGTCCTAAAGACAAAAGGGTCCCTAAAATCCCCTAACTTTGAGGGTCCATATCTTGCCCGTTTGGGACCTGAATTGGACCCAGATTGAACCACAACTTCACACACGGGACCATTGAGCTATGGGAACTTTTTCCAGCCAATCCCACACCTTTAGGCATTCATAAAACACGTCAATTTGCACCCTCGTGTGGGTCCCTTTTTCGCACTAATTCGCTCATAAGATTCTGTCGAGACCTCCAATTGACAATCTGTTTGCATCGGCACATTTTCCCACTCACGTGGAACAATCATGGGCATGTTTTTAACACGACAGTCCCTACGACACTAATGCATCTCTAACCCCCCTAACAATTTTGACTCCTTTTTTGGGAGCCCGTATCACGGCCGATTAAAGACCAAATTGCACCCGGATTGAACCCATATTTTACGCATGTAAAGATCTATTGTAAATGAAGTTTTTCGAAGTGTTTAACCATCAATGTTGGGCTCTCGTAGTCGCCTCACGTAGGCACTAATTTCGACCCGCCGCTTGCTTATTTTTGACCATTTTCGGATCTACGAAGGTCGAAATCATAATCAGACTTTAGTCATATGCACCCACGTGAAAGTCGCAAATAGGACTTGTTTATGCACTTGAGATCAGGAAAAAGACTAGAATCTGGCTGCTTCCGGGAGCTTTCTTCGAACCTTGCCGCTCTTCAAGAATTCAACCTCTCACCATCGACAAGCAACATGGAGGACATATTAATTGAAGAAGCAATAAGTAGCGATGATCAAAGTCCTTCAGATTACCTTAAAGAACAACGCAACTGCAACAAAAACAACAATGGCAGACGACACTTTGGTAAATTGGAAATCCCGAAGTACAATGGACGAGGGGACCCCACCAAGTTTCTTAAACTCTTCGACGCAGCATGTTGTGCTGGAGGCGACCAGTCAAATGAAACCAAAACCGCTTGGTTCCTGATGGCCCTAACCAATGAGGCTTCGGAATGGTACCTCGATCTTCTCGTAGAGGAGAGAGCCACATGGGCACTGCTATCTGACCAGTTCAAAAGAAGATTCCAAACAGAAAGGCTGCAAGATGACCCCGCATTACAACTTGGTAATATAGATATGCACAAGAAAGAAAAGGTCAGAATATACTTGGGAAGAATAAAAAGATTAATAGCAAAATGTGATCCCCGTCCGGACAAGTACCTCATAGCATGGTATATCTCTGGCCTGAAAAAATCCATTCGCAAGGACATGAAAAAGGTTAGCAGTTATGCACATTTCAGCGACGCTCATGAAGCTGCAATTGACATTGAGGACGGCATGACCGATTCTGACTGCGATAGTGATGGCTATAAATCAAGTCATCGCGACAAGAAATCTTCAAAGAAGGGAATCCAATAACTTCCAAGAGGTAATAGAGCAACATGCAAAACATTCCCAATTGGATGGCACCACACTAGCAAGCTTGATAAGCTGCTCAGTCACAATGCCAATTGGGACCTTACTAAGAAATCGCCCTACAATGTGGAAAAGTTTCAAGGGATGGATCGAATCTTCACAATACTTCCCCCCACCTGAAGCAGAGGAAAAGGTAATTTCAGTAAAATTCGGTGCTGGGGATGACATAAAAAATGTAACCATCCCGCTGGAGCATAAAGCCTTGGTTAATACTCAGCAATAGTGGATGACGGAGCCAGAGTAAACATTTTGGCAAGAGAGCTATATGAAGAATGGGGCCTACCTCCAATGCAGAAGGCCACATTTAACATCCGCCTAGCTGACCACACAAAAATGAAGCCATTTGGTATCGTTGACAATGTGTCAACAAAAATTGATGGAGTAAGATTTCCCCAGAAGTTGCAGTACATACCATACCAATAAGGAAAGGATCCAAACCACAGGTATCTGGACCTTACATGACAAATCTTAAGTATGGCACCCATGTCTATAAAGAACTAGAAAAACTACTGGAGGTTGGTTTCATTTATGAGATCGAGCATACCGATTGGATGTCACCAATTGTGATTGTTCCTAAGAAAAACAAGAAGCTCAGAATATGTGTGAATCTCAAAAACGTCAGTGCAGCAACAATCAGAGATAATTATCCCCTACCATTGACTAAAACAGTTTTAGAAAGGGTAGCAGGATTTGAAGTGTATAGCTTCTTGGATGGGTTTAGCGGGTACAACCAAGTACAAGTTGCACCTCAAGATCAGGTAAAGACAACGTTTGCCATAGAATGGGGCATTTTTGCATACAGAGTCATGCCATTTGGCTTATGCAATTCCCCATCTACTTTTCAAAGGGTAATGTATACCGCCTTTAAGGAATTTCTCAACAAGTTTCTACAAGTCATCCTCGACGACTTGTGCGTACACTCAGGCAAAAAGGATCACTTGAAATGCCTTAAAAAAGTGCTTAAAAAATGCAAGGAGTATGGAATCTCTTTGAATCCTCTAAAATGCCAATTCTTGGTCACACACGGAGTAGTCTTGGGACACACAGTCTCTCAACATGGGATTGCAACTGACATGGACAAAATAAAGATCATCATGAAACTTCCTCCCCCGCTAAATGCCAAGGGAATTCAAGTCTTCATGGGACATGTCAGATACTATAGAAGATTCATACTTAGGTATGCCATGATTGCAAGGGTCCTATACAAGCTCCTAGTTAACTTCATCTGGACAGACGAATGCGAACAAGCATTTGAAACCCTCAAGTAGAGATTGATTATAGCCCCTGTTCTAATGGCACCAAATTGGGACATAGACTTTCATGTACATACTGATGGTTCCAATTATGCAGTAGAGAGTGTGTTATGTTAACCTGGCAAACACAACAAAGACTACCTAGGATACTTTGCAAGTAGACAACTAAATGATGCAGAGGTGAATTACACCACAACAGAAAGAGAAGCCTTGGCAATGATCTACAGCGTGAAGAACTTTTGACTCTATCTATTGGCTACTGACTTTATCTTTTACACAGATCATCAAGCCTTATTTTATCTTGTGAATCAGCCATGTACCACAGGCCAGATCACTTGATGGCTTTTACTGCTACAAGCATTCAATTTCAAAATCGTGGTGAGGAAAGGAGCTCAACATTTCATTGTCGATCACATGTCACGATTGAGGACATGAGAAGAGCCGGAAGGAATAGAAGATGACCTACTAGATGCCGCATTATTTCAAATAGACGCTGTGCCTAATTGGTGTGCAGACATCATTGGGTACTTAATGGCAGGAAGACCACCTCTTGAAATGAAAGTAGTGGATGCTAGGAAACTAATTCTAAAAGCTGCACCCTATCAACTCATTGCAAGACAACTATACAAGATGGGCAAGGACCAAGTTTTAAGGAGATGTGTGATGCCACATAAGATCATGCAGGATACATGTAGAGTTCTTTTCGCAGGATACTTGTGGCCAACACTTTGGTCCGATGCCTATGAATATGTCAAAAGCTGTGATGTATGCCAATGAACTTCTAAACCACAACACAAAGACTTCAATCCCCTAACAACAGTCATTGCACAAAAACCCTTTGAAAAATGGGAGATTGATTTTGTGAGTCTCATCCATCCAGTAGCAAAAGGAACACAGGCACGCTACATCATTGTGGCCATAGATTACTTTACTAAGTGGGTTGAAGCTAAAGCCGTCAGAAAGGCAGATGTCAAAAGCACATCAAGGTTCTTGTTCGAGAATGTGATCACTCGATTTGGATGTCCCATTGAAATTGTGTGAGATAGAGGCACACATTTTGTCAATGAGGTTATCCAAGAACTCTTGTTTGGCTTTATGGTGATCCATAGAAAGAGCACACCTTAAGGGAATGGACAAGCCAAATCCACCAACAAAATTCTATGTATTGTTCTCACCAAGGTAGTAGAATCAAAGCGCTCTGATTGGGTAGAGAAACTAAATGCAGCCTTATGGGCATACAGAACCACACTCAAGGTCAGTACAAGAAATACACCTTTTCAATTGGTATACAGTTTTGAAGCTGTGGTCCCATTGGAATTTGTAATACCTAGTCTACACATAGTAGTACAAGAACGTATGGGAGATCGTGCATCGCTGAAAGAAAGACTGCCAATTAGAGAAGCATACAGAGACCATATTAGTTGCCTACCATGCCATGACAACATAAAAATGGAGAAGAAAGGCA
Organism: Dipteris shenzhenensis; assembly: GCF_047967505.1. Taxonomy (NCBI): domain Eukaryota; kingdom Viridiplantae; phylum Streptophyta; class Polypodiopsida; order Gleicheniales; family Dipteridaceae; genus Dipteris; species Dipteris shenzhenensis. Next base: position 44,745,592 of record NC_141614.1, read on the forward strand.
TGCTTTGATAGAAATCTCAAAGACAAAGACATCAAGGAAGGTGACCTGGTTCTGCTGTACAATACCAAAGTTCATAAGGGCAAGCTCAAATTTCTAGGTCAAGGACCTTATAGAGTAAAAAAAATGAATGCCATTGGAGCTGTGCTGCTAGAAACACTGGATGGACTCCAGTTCATAACACCAATAAACGGGAGCCGACTGAAGCGCTACTACCTTAACATGCAAGCCATCCCCGACAATATTGAAGATTTGGGGGTCCCAAGTCTTCCATAGTTAGGACTAGATCGTTTCATGAGCACTTATTAGCATATGTACGCCTTCGCACATATAGGTAGTTTCAATCGATTTCAACCTAGGGCTCAGAGGTGATGACTAAGTCCTAGCTGCCCTATGATTCCCTTAGCAAATTAAGCATATAGGACAAATGCCTACCTCACTAGTCATGCATAGCGCACCCACACGTTTCGAGTACCACGAATAAATTACGAATAAATTGCACAAATAAAAGCCCCAAGAGATACTTGTTTTAAATCCACACACACGGCACCCTCATCACAAAAAGAGTAAAATGCATTAGCCACTCACAAAAGAAACATGCACTCTTGGCACATGGCACTATATTGGCACTGTTAAACTGGGACCTGATTTATGTGTTCAATGGCAGAGTGAAGATAATCCAATAAGATGGGAAAAAGGTCTACAACACCATCGGCAAAGCGACACCATGCCAAATGGCCTAAGCCTCAACCTCAACAGCCCTCCTCAAATCACCAACCTGAAGAAGGACACGGTCCAGAATCACCAACCCAGAGGTCAGCACCGAAACGACCACGCTAGTGGTTTTGGACAGTGATACTGATGAGCAAATAAATGCAACATGCCAAGAAGAAATGCCACAGAAACAAGGGATGCTAGAGGCAGGAGAAATTGAGACAGAGCAATTGACTATGCAAGATGCAGGTGCAGAACACTCTGAGGACCAGACCAACAAAGAGCTAGCAACAGATGGAATAATACAGCTTGTATGGCCACGTGTCTCAACGTTCGCCATGTCACCTAGTGCTTAAACTTCTTGCAGTCAAAGGGACTAGGTAGTCTTTTTGAGAAGCTAAAATCCTTCTCATCAACGCGTGCTATGACAGAATACATTTGTCAATTCATAACATCATATAAAAGCAGCAGAGTTGGAGAAAGATAAGTATGGAACAGTAACATATTAAGAAAAGACCTTACAGATCTACCTCAGTAGATCCACTATGCAGGAGGCTTTCTCATTTCCAGATGCACAAGAAGAATATCCAAAGAAACATTTGGATGCAAGATTCTCTGAAATTCAGGATTTATTCCCACCTAACACAAAGTCACAAAGCCATGATATGATTCTGGACCCCATATGCAAAGAGGCAGCTAAGTTTTTGGCTGACATTTTTAATCATTCAGGAGTGAGAAAAAACTATATGTCAGTAAAAACTCTTACACTCCTTGGTAGAGCAAAACTACAAGATTGGGCTCAACACATATCCTTGCTGCTAACCAATTATGTATCCACTACCCATAATGGCAAAAGCTACATCGCCCATCTATTGGCCATAATAATTGGATTTGCAATAGAGCAAGAGGATGACTCTACACCCCTCTCAACACAAGATATAGAGGACTTTGAAACATTGATATTATCGTCATATTGGGAATTAGACCCTCCACCTACTCTCAATGAGGATAGCATGGAAGGGCAACAATCCGAACAGACTCCAGAGAATGACAATGTGGAACTCTGCCAAAGAATACTGCAACTCAGTTCAGTCTTGCTCCCTCAACAGGACTCGAGCATGGAAATCCAAGAGGATACCATTCCACATAATGACTTTGCAAGAGAGCCAAATAGCATACCTATCCAGGAATTAGAAGTCACCAATGTTGATGACTCCACGACTCTGTAGTCACAATCCCCAAATGTCTCTAGTGGCATCATACAACAGACTGTTGTTCGAGAAATAGATCAAAATTCCACATGGGCACATGGGAATCAACTGTATGTCCAATACAAGCAAGGCCATAGCACATTCCAGATCATACAACATCATAGCTAATAGTTACAACAATGGTCTCAATTATTTGCTACCATGGTGTTAAATGAGCAGGAAAGAGAAATGGAAAGACAGATGCTCCCATCACTCCAATCCAAGTTGCAAAGTGCCGAGACTGAAATTATGAAGCTCAAGGAAAGCATGGCAGAACAAATGCAGTAACAACTCATTGCACACAATGCTCTAGCAGAAAGTAGAAAGGATACCGTACAAGCCACTGTTTCTCTCCAAGATAAACACCTACAGCTATCTGATGCCTTGAACGAAAAGGAAAAGGTCGAGTTATCCCTCTCCCATATGCAAGCCACTTGTGATGATATCGAGAGGAATTGATGCAATTAAATGAAAGATTACTATTTAAAGAGGATCAGCTCCATGCCACATTAGACACAAACAATGAGTTGCAAAACAGCCTCAAAGAGGGTGAACGTCAAATTCAAGCACTAGAGAAGGAAGACATGGCATCAAGGGAGATACTTGTGCACACCAAAGCAGAACTGGACGCTCAAGAATAAGAGATACTCCAACTCCGCGTGCTTAATGATCAATTTCCAGGGTATCCAAAAGCAGCTCAACAATTCAATAGTCTAAAGCTTGCATACACCTCCATTGCAGTTGCTTGTGAGACTACTTTGACGGATGTCTCTAAATGGCTAAGCTACTGCTTCAAAGCCATGTTGCCTAGTGTCCATGAACTTTGGAGGGACTTATTAAAAGAGGCAGATGTCCCCTCGCACTCAAGCTGGATTTTAAATGACTCTGTAGGAGTGATTCCTGTTGTAAAATTTTTTAATTCCTCTCGAAGCATTCAGGAAAAAGAGTCTCCTATTCTCCTTTAAACCTATGATTTTACCACGCTTTACACAAAGATCGAGCTGGAAGACCTGAAGTTTAGAATTAAAAAGCTAGTGGCTGAAGTTTTCAAGCTAAGATTTGACAAAGATAGATACAAAGTGCTAAAAGTTGAGAAAACAGCCTTATGCTTTGACTTTTTGTGGCTAAAAAATAAAGATTATGACATAGGTTCTAAAAAGAAAAGGTACACAAAGGTAGTAAGTGTAGAAAATGTTTGCTCTTGGATATATTTTCTTTTAGATAATCTTTACATCACAATAGGTGATTCTTTGTTTCAACAAGTTATAGGAATCCCCATGGGCACTAATTGTGCCGTCTTTTTAGCAAACTTTTATCTTTTCACTTATGAATTTGAGTTTATGCAACGTCTTATTTCTATCAATACCTGCCCTATCATTTTACATAAGCTTAGTCAAGTTAGGCGTTTTTTAGATGATTTATTTGTACCAGATGTTCCTAACTTTCAAGACTTTATGTACAAAAGCGCTAGAGCTTTTGGAGAAGGAATCTATCCTTGTGACTCTTGTGAACTGAACTGCACTCTTCAAGAGGGGATTCTTGTGTTTTCTTAGATCTTAGACTTTCTCAATCTACCATAGGATTAGAGGTTGATATATACGATAAACGTAAACAACCTGAATATAGTGGTTTACACATAATAAAAATGCCTCACATTGACTCAAACATTTCTGATTTGGCAAAATATGGAGTCATTTCTTCCCAATTCCATTGATTTTCCTGCCTTTGTACAACTAAGGAGTCTTTTATCACTCAATGTAGTAATTTGATCACTTTACTATTACACAAGAGGTATAATCCAAGGAAAATAATGAAAAAAGTTCGCACATTCTTAGATATGAAGTCTTTTATCTATGGTGTATCAGCCTTAGGTATGTTTAGAATGATTGAACATAAGCTGAAAACAAAAAGCGGGGAGCTGAATAGCCCGTTTTTCTTTTAGTTTCAAAAGAGAGTTTGTTTGAGTATGCTTGTGCTTTCTAAGTTAGAAATGTATTTTTGCCTCTTTGTAGAAACGATACATAAGTGTTTAGCTTTTTATGTTTTAAGAGAGAGAGAGAGAGAGAGAGAGAGAGAGAGAGAGAGAGAGAGAGTTTTTTGAAAGATTTCTATTTTTACTTAGTCACCTGCTTCGTTTCTTCTTTATTTCTTGTTTTCATTCTCTTTTGTTTATTTGACGTATTTTAGTAAGCACTGGGTTTGCCCAAGAGACTCCGCGGGTCTTTAGAAACCTAGTATAGCTGCTTATGCTTGGGTACTGATGACGACATAAGTGTTGCTTTGCTTGCTAAGTATGTCTTTCATAAAAGTTTTTGTTTACCTCTTTTTTCTTCTCTTTTATTTTCTTTGTAGATTTTTGATCTTTAGAACAACAAAAATTCTAAATTTGTATGATTGGACTTATTCTAGTCTTACAAAGGTATATGCATACACCTCCACATTGGGTAAGTATAAAGATAAGTGCACGGAGTGGCAAAATCAAAAAGCAATAATTTCCAAGTTGGAAATTCAACTAAAATTCAACTATTGGGTCAAGCCGATGACGATGCGGAGGGGTCACTACAAGATCTTTTGCTACAAGGCATCACTACATTATACCAAGGGCTTTTTGCAGTCCTCCAGCAAGAGGATCACCTTGAAGGAAGAATACGCATACTCTGGAAACACTTGCAAATCAAAATGTTACATGCAGTATTTGGTCTTGATTGGACCAGATTAGTAAGCACAAAGACTCTTTGAGATCTATGCTAGCACATGGATGAAAACCAGAGGAATGTATTCTGTCTCTCAGTGCATACAAATCTCATACGGTTAAAGGCTGATGCAATACTACTATATGAATGCTTGATGGGAAGCCCCCCCTCTTCGGGTAGTAGCCGGACTCCTACCTTTACTACTGCAACAATCACTAGCAACTTTCATGGGATACAACTCCTAGAAGAATCCAAAATTAAAGCTGTCAATGCCTACCAGAAATGACAGGGATATGCCAGAGGAATATGTGGTCTACCTTCAATCTAATATCCCCTATCTTGCCACACTCTATTCTGATCTGCTCACATCCCTACCTAACTCCAGTAGTATCCTCCATACCTTTTCAGAAATGCATGCTAATTCATACTCCTTGCCATGCCTCTTTGCCCATGCTTCTCAACACTATCGCCTAATCCAAGAATCTAACTCCTATCATCCAGTTACACCTAACTTTTTTCCAACACTTGACAATCCATCCCTTGAGGATTATCAAGTTGCTAAATTAATTTGTCCTGCTCTCTCTCCACTTTCCACCAACATCCCTACTTCTAACTTCTCGAATTCACTACTTGCTTCGACCTCAAGCTTTCCCCATATAACCTCTTTCTCTCTCCCAAGACCACATGTTCCTCCAATTTCCCTTGAGTTTTCAATGGAAGACACCATTAATGATTCCATCAATGAGCTTTAAGAATTGGATAATCCAATTCACACACCCACAAGGGAGTTGCAACAAGATATAGATAGTCGACGGCATCTCTGACGGCTGTCCACTGAAAGAAACATGCCTAAGGATTTCTTATGCTTCTTATGTTTCTTTTGAGATGACTTTTTGCTTCCAGGGGAAGCAACCATAGGGGGAGGAGCTTGCATAATCTCTGTGCCAGCATGTTGCACTGCGATAGGGCTCCCACTACACTTTGCATTCGTAGCTGAAAAAGTGCATTGGGATCAAGCTCCTGTGCCTCATCTACCTCATCCTGTGAGTCCTCCGTGGCATGCTTAGGAGAGACTGGATGAGTCCCACTGTCCTGCTGGTCATCACCCCCACTGGTACTGTGCTCCTCTTTAAAGCTCTTTGATGCTTTGTCTTCGTCCTGCCCCTCCTGCTCTGAAATGGTCAATGACCTCTCACGGTGTGACATGCTTGCTAAGATTGATGGCTATAGCAACAATTGCACTGAAGGTGTGCTTCACCCAACACTACCAGGGCCCACCTATGTAGGAAGGTGGTGACAATCTCGGCAATGGAACCACTGAAACCGGCCTTCGATAAACAAAAGGGCAGTGATCTTCTTCTACTCAGTCATAAACTTCATAAATAGCCACAATGCAAGCTTCAGTCACTTAAATCACTTAGCACAACTTAGAAACAAGCTTCAACAACAACAAAGGTGAGGCTAGAATGCCCCTGCTCAATGAAAATAGTACACAGTGCACCCACTGGCCCCAAATGCCTTGGCGCCCCTTACGGTATTTATTTAATGCTTCTGAATGGAAATGCTTTACAACAAGGGTTCAACCTTGTATTGTTCCTCTCTACAAATCCTCTACTTGTCTTGAAGGCATCTAATCCCAGTGCACCATAAGAATTCCCACTGGCAAGGCATACTCAGGCATTCACTTTTGATCTGACACAACTTAGAGGCATTCAGGCATCCAAACCACTGGCAAACTGAGCTCAAGGCAGCCTCAAGGCTATCACATGCATCCACACTGTCCTTATGCCTTCCACAGGATCACCTTGGCCTTTGGGTGCTTACTAGAACCTGTTGGAGTCCTTAAAGGACTACACACAACACGCATGCACTGCAAAAAACTGCAAAGCAAGAAAGAACAAGGAAAAACGGAACTTGGAACCAACTCCCGCTGTCTATGGTAGAGGGGCGAGCTCCTTCCTCGCACCTATCCTCTGTCCAAGCTCCCCGCAGGGTGCAGGTGTCTTCCAACAATCAGGAGAAGAGAGAAATGAAGGTAGAGAGCGGAGGCTGAACAAGAAAGAGCTGTAGATGAAAGATGGTTCACAAATCTGCCCCGAAATGATTTCCTCGGGATCTGTGCCTGAGTCCTCCTAAGAGAAGGTGCCAAAAGCAATAGGGAAAGTTCCTCTTGCAGCCTGCACTGGTCCAGAACAGCTCCAGAAGCCACCACGCAGCCAAAAACATGTGCACAAAGGTCTAGCACAGCAAAAGACAACCCCGGGCACCTGAACACGTCTGTACAGCTGTACGGACGTCCGTACAGCCCGTACGAAAATTTTTTGAAAGTTCAAAAATGAGTTCCGACACTTCCTAGAAGTGCGCACTAGCCTTGGAACAGTCAACACAGTGTTAAAACGGCTGAAAACAGGCTTGAAACAGCTCAAACAGCTCAAAAACTGCACAAGAACAATTGAAAACGTCCCACACCTCTGGGAGAGTGAGGGGAGAGAGATGGAAGGTGGGGGAAGGGCATGCATACACATGCTTGACAAATGGCACCTCCTCCTTGCCATTTGCCCCTTCATTAAAGTCCTAACCCCCATACCAAGGACAACATTGGTTGGCCTTGGGCCCAAGTTTTAGACCCCTCTTTTAAAGCCTTTGCCTTGCCCCTAGGACCTAGTGGTGCACCTAGACTTTGCCCTTAGGAACTTCTAGGAAGTGTGCACTTCCTCTAGCCAGTCCCTCACGGCCAAACCATTACAACATTTAACCGTGGTTAACCCCGGGTTAAGCGTAGGTTGAGTTACGAAGATACTTTACATCACTTTTCACGTCCTCGTGACATACCCTCCTCTTAAAACCTCAAACTACCTAGGTTGCTGTTGAAAAAGTACAAATAGGCAGAAATAGCCCATACCAGAATATACATCATATGTAAGATACAACCTGCAATGATAATATGGGCTAGGAGAGCTCGAGAGTCCATCCATACATCAATGCATCCTCTATGTCGAGTGTCGCGAACACCCATCATGGAGACCTCACGGCAGAAATATTGTCAGCAAGCAGCATCTCGGGTGAGACAATCGGTGCCACCAAGCGATCTCCAGATATATGAGCAGTCTGAATCAAGGAAGGGGAGGTGCTACCCTCCTGTTGAGCACCAGGCAATGCTCCAGATCTTTGCTTTGCTGAACCTGTAGGAGCTTGTACCGTAGTTGGCACAAGCTGAAACGCGTTGAGGTAGAGCTGCAAAATCTGAGATGAGTCTGCCAGGTCACCCTCCTCCATCCAGCTCGCATCCAGTGCAGGGGATAATTCCTGAACTTCACCAGATAGCGACGGGAAACTCTACCTTTTACTTTTCTTTCCATATGTGCCAAAATCTGTTTCGGAACCAAGGTCATCCAACTCTTCCACCTCGGGCAGATCCTCATGCAGCAGGTCAACAGGCACATCACCCTGGAAAGGCTTCAATAAACTCACATGAAAGGCATTGTGTATGGTCCAACTGGCAGGTAGCGTCAGCCTGTAAGCTACGTCATTAATGCGTTCAAAAATCTGAAAAGGACCATAATACCGCATCTTCAGCTTTGTGTACACTTTCGTCTTGCCTTTCATCGTCTTGAGTCGTGCTTTTTGAAAACGCAGCAGCACCCAATCGCCCTCTTTCAAGAGCAACTCGCAGCGATGCTTATCGGCTGCCTGTTTGTGCTTCTCTTGGCTTTTCTGGAGGGCTGTAGGGGTGAGATTGTCATAAACGGGGGCCTGTAAAAACGGTGGGGGCATCACTGCTCCCACATTCTGAGCCATTCTAACTGTACCCATGGTGGGGCTTGGCATTCCAGGTCCCACTCCTTGCATCTGTGGCATATTCCAAGTATTGCCCATTGTCCCAGGCATTCCTGTCTGCATTTGAGGCTGCATCCCAATGTTTGAGTACATCATATTGGCATTTGCAAGGGGCATTCCACCCATCAGAGGTTGCTGGAAATTCTGCATGCCCGGCTGTGCTGCCCATAAAGCTACCTGGCATTCCGGGTGCCTCTGCGTTTGAGATGGCTTTTTGCTTCTAGGGGAAGCGACCATAGGGGGAGGAGCTTGCATAATCTCCGTGACAGCATGTTGCAACTGCGATAGGGCTCCCGCTACACTTTGCATTCGTAGCTGAAAAAGTGCATTGGGATCAAGCTCCTGTGCCTCATCTACCTCATCCTGTGAGTCCTCCGTGGCATGCTCAGGAGAGACTGGATGAGTCCCACTGTCTTGCTGGTCATCACCCCTGCTGGTACTGTGCTCCTCTTCAAAGCTCTCTGATGCTTTGTCTTCGTCCTGCCCCTCTTGCTCTGAAATGGTCAATGACCTCTCACGGTGTGACATGCTTGCTAAGATTGATGGCTATAGCAACAATTGCACTGAAGGTGTCCTTCACCCAACACTACCAGGGCCCACCTCTGTAGGAAGATGGTGACAATCCCCATGTTGTTTTATATTTTTTGCATGGGGATTTTCCTTTTTCAGCCATTCCCAGTAGAAAAGCAATGGAACCACTGAAACCAGCCTTCGATAAACAAAAGGGCAGTGATCTTCTTCTACTCAGTCATAAACTTCATAAATAGCCACAATGCAAGCTTCAGTCACTTAAATCACTTAGCACAACTTAGAAACAAGCTTCAACAACAACAAAGGTGAGGCTAGAATGCCCCTGCTCAATGAAAATAGTACACAGTGCACCCACTGGCCCCAAATGCCTTGGCGCCCCTTACGGTATTTATTTAATGCTTCTGAATGGAAATGCTTTACAAGAAGGGTTCAACCTTGCATTGTTCCTCTCTGCAAATCCTCTACTTGTCTTGAAGGCATCTAATCCCAGTGGACCATAAGAATTCCCACTGGGAAGGCATACTCATGCATTCACTTCTGATCTGACACAACTTAGAGGCATTCAGGCATCCAAACCACTGGCAAACTGAGCTCAAGGCAGCCTCAAGGCTATCACATGCATCCACACTGTCCTTAGGCCTTCCACAGGATCACCTTGGCCTTTGGGTGCTTACTAGAACCTGTTGGAGTCTTGAAAGGACTGCACACAACACGCATGCACTACGCATGCACTGCAAAAAGCTGCAAAGCAAGAAAGAACAAGGAAAAACCGAACCTGGAACCAACTCCCGCTGTCTGTGGTGGAGGGGCGAGCTCCTTCCTCGCACCTATCCTCTGTCCAAGCTCCCCGCAGGGTGCATGTGTCTTCCAGCAATCAGGAGAAGAGAGAAATGAAGGTAGAGAGCGGAGGGTGAACAAGAAAGAGCTGTAGAGGAAAGATGGTTCACAAATCTGCCCCGAAATGATTTTCTCGGGATCTGTGCCTGAGTCCTTCTAAGAGAAGGTGCCAAAAGCAACAGGGAAAGTTCCTCCTGCAGCCTGTACTCTTCCAGAACAGCTTCAGAACAGCTCCAGAAGCCACCACGCAGCCAAAAACATGTGCACAAAGGTCCAGCACAGCAAAAGACAACCCTGAGCATGTGCTGGACGCAGCTGAATACGTCTGTAAGGATTCTGTACAGCCGTACGGACGTCCGTACAGCCCGTACGAAAATTTTCTGAAAGTTCAAAAATGAGTTCTGGCACTTACTAGAAGTGCGTACTAGCCTTGGAACAGTCAAAACAGTGTTAAATGGCAGAAAACAGGCTTGAAACAGCTCAAACAGCTCAAAAACTGCACAAGAACAACTGAAAACGTCCCACACCTCTGGGAGAGTGAAGGGAGAGAGATGGAAGGTGGGGGAAGGGCATGCATACACATGCTTGACAAATGGCACCTCCTCCTTGCCATTTGCCCCTTCATTAAAGTCCTAACCCCCATACCAAGGACAACGTTGGTTGTCCTTGGGCCCAACTTTTAGACCCCTCTTTTAAAGCCTTTGACTTGCCCCTAGGACCTAGTGGTGCACCTAGACTTTGCCCTTAGGAACTTCTAGGAAGTGTGCACTTCCTCTAGCCAGTCCCTCACGGCCAAACCATTACAACACTTAACCATGGTTAACCCCAGGTTAAGCGTAGGTTGAGTTACGAAGTTACTTTACATCACTTTTCACGTCCTTGTGACATACCCTCCTCTTAAAACCTCAAACTACCTAGGATGCTGTTGAAAAAGTACAAATAGGCAGAAATAGCCCATACCAGAATATACATCATATGTAAGATACAACCTGCAATGATAATATGGGCTAGGAGAGCTCGAGAGTCCATCCATACATCAATGCATCCTCTATGTTGAGTGTCGCAAACACCCATCATGGAGACCTCACGGCAGAAATACTGTCTCAGCAAGCAGCATCTCGGGTGAGACATCTCATGGAGTGCTATCCTTTGTATGCTCTGACCCTCTATCTGATAAGCTGGGGAGACCTCATCAATTTGAAACACGTGTCCTCCCTCCATCAACCAGGACACCATCCCCTAGGTGTAGTCCCTCTGGAGACACTGCATGCGGGTCATGATCCGGAGGGCTCCCATCCAGATTCTCGCTGCTCTGTGACAGCTCCACAGGCAGTGCGGAATCGTCTCTAGGAAACCACCAGAGCAACAGTGGCATTGCCCCTCCACTCGCATCTGCTTTAATCATGGTCTGATGGGTAAGCCTCCATGGGCGGCCAGCCAAAAGAAGTAGGATATCTTCCTCGGCCACAAAGTGGATGATAGCCGTGTCCAAAATCTAGAACGGACATCCCGGGGCACTCTCTGGGTCACCCAATGTCGCTCCCTCGAGGGAGTCCACCTCGAAGAGTCCATCTGAAGCCTCCGGCCAATCTGTGTGGTATATGAAAAGAAGGGCATCTCATCTATCTGCTCGGCAAGGCCACCCATGGAGGGCTAGAACCACTCTCTTGGATCCCACTGGACCTCCCTTAAGGGTCTGCCCTCCCATAGCCACAGACACCATCTGGGGGCATCCTGCTCTAAAATACTGGGAGGGTCAATGAGCCACTCCTTCCCCAAACGTCCCACCACTCTGATCATCTGCCAGTGAATCCCATCAAGACTCCCATCCATCTCCGGGTCCCTCTCCGTGAGTGGATGGAGTAGGCCTCTCGATCCGACACGGTAGAAGCCGGGGTGCGTGCTGCCTTGCTACATCATCATCCTCAAAGGGACACCAGTCTGAGAAAACTACCCAAGCCAAGTACTATCCCCTCCAAGCGTGAAGTCCCTCCCACCAGGACTCAGGGATGGCTAGGTCAATCTCTCTCATCCATTGCCCTATCCCTCGCAGATGCGCTACGGCGCCAAGTCTCACCTCTGCCTCCATGGGTAATCTGCTCCATCTGCCAAAAGACCGGGCCGGGCCACTGTCCCATTGTGCCCAACCAATGTGCGTCCGCTGTCCAAGCATACGCCCCTCCTGATCTCGGATCTCTGGGTGCCACATAAGGGGCTGGTGCTCAAACTCCTCTCTGCATCTGGGCGGAGCACGGATGAGACCCCTTGATAGCCTCTGCCAGACCTTGTGAAGGCTCAACATCAAAGGGGAACACTTCCCTGTAAGGGGAGCCTCTGAGAAGATCCACCTGTGTGAGGGCTGCCATTGTCCTCCGGTGCGTGGGGTGTTCATGAGAAGCCCTCTCTATAAGAGGAGCTTCCAAGGCTCTGCACCTTGAGTGAGGCCGCGAACAACCAACTTGCCCAAGAAGAGGGCTCTACTCTGCATCTCCGGATCTATGATACCCAAGCCTCCCATTGCCTGTGGCATGATCACTGTTTGCCAACAAGCGACCGGGCTCTAGTATTCCGCATGCTGTCCGATCCTGCCCAAAGGAAGTTCCGAACCAACCGGCGGAGCTGCCCAATGCATCCTCTGTGAAAGCACCAGCAGGAGGTGATATACCAGGCCGTGGTGAGAAGGACCTGGTTTGCCACTAAGGCATGCCCTGTTAGGGAGAGCTTGGCCGAGCTCCAGTAGAGAAGCTTGCGCCGAACACTCTCTAGGACCGGGGCGATCTGCTACTCTGCTGTAGTATCAATACCAACCTAGCAATCGAGGTATCTTGCTGTCTGACCCCTCGGTATCCATCTGAAGCCAAAATCACTCCCCCACTCGCGGATCTCCTGTGTCTCCTCCTGGCTCGTGAAGAAACCTATAGACTTTGTCCAGTTGATCCGTGCACCCGAGGCCTCGCAGTAGATAGCCAAGGCTCCCGTGACTCTCTCCAAGCTCGCTCTAGTGCCCTCAACATACAAAGCCGTGTCATCTGCAAACTTAGAGTCAAGCAATTCCTCCTCCTGACGGATTGGGAGCCTCAACCCTGTGAGGCCCGCCACCTGTGATCTCAAATAGTAGCCCAAGGCTTCTGCCACGAAAAGGAAGAGGAAAGGAGCAAGTGGGCAGCTTTGGCGGACCGAGCGCGAGAGAGGAAAGGCCTCACCTGTATGTCCTCCGATAAGCATTTGGCTAGAGCTCCCTGCATAGAGCGTTGAAACTCCTCTGACCCATCTGTCTGAGAAACCCAATCTCTGCATAGTGCAATCCAAGAAGGGCCACTCCACCCTGTCATAGGCCTTCTCAAAATCCAAGAGAAGGACGGCTAGCGGCTGTGACTCCTCCCTGGACCAATCCACTGCCTCCCAAAAAGTAAAGATGTTGTCCAGGATGCTGCGTTCCTGGACAAACCCCGTCTGTGTGTTGTGGATGATGTCCGTGAGATGGGCCCGTAACCGCAAGCTCAAGACCTTGGCGAGGATCTTGTAAGCAAAGTGATTGGTCTCCATTGTCGGATGTCGGACCTTTCTCCCCCTTTCGGGATCAAACAAATCCAACCCCTGCTCAAGGACTGTGGGAGGGAGCCCGTGTCAAAAATCTCCTGGCATGCTAGTCGGAAAGGGGTGGAGATGATCTCCCAGAAGTTTCGGAAGAAGGCCGGAGTCAAGCCATCTTCGCCAGGACACTTTTGGGTCGAGAGAGCCTTGAGGGCTTCCCAGAGCTCCTCATCGATGAAAGGCACCTCTAGCCTGCTGCATAAATCCTGTGAGACCACTGTCGGAACGTGATCCCAAACTACCTCTTGGGCCACTAAACCAGTTGGAGTCATCCTCTCCGTTTGAAAAAGCTGTTTGTAGAAATCTGTGGTGAGGTCTAGTATCTCCTGCGGGTCAGTGTGCATGATGCCCTGCGGACTGCCGAGCGAGGTCTGAAAGAATTGCTTCGTCATCCTGTCCCCTTGCTGTACCCACCGAGCCCGGGACGAGTGATAAGAGAACTCAGCCCGTCTGATCTCCGTGTCGTGAAGCTCAAGGCGAGCGCTCTCGAGCCTGTCTCTAAGCCATTGGGAACCTGGGTCCTGCTCCCTGAGCCACTCTATGGAGGCGAGGTCCCTCCTCAAAGCCTGCTCACGATCCTGAAGCATCTTCCTCCGCCTAAGGGCATGAGCCTGTAGCTCCTCACTGCTCCTTTGGATCGTGTCGGCCACCCACAAAGCCCAGCCCTCGCTCGGTATCATCTCTGAGTGCTCCCAAATCTCTGCCATGGCATGTTGGATCTCCTCATCCTGCAGGAGGTCCTCTGGGATGCGGACCCCCTTCTGGGGGAGACCTCGGTGGGGCTTCTGTAAGTGACGTACTACGGGAGAGTGGTCTGACATCGTGTTACCTGCCAAAATCCCGGTAGAGCCGCCTCTGTGCAGTGCCCAATCCCCAACGTAGAAACAGTCTAGTCTCTCAAGCAGTCCATCATGTCTCCTCTGTCCAAAAGAGAACAGAAGGCTGCCAGGTATCCTGCTGAAATCTGGCTCTCGCCACGGGTCTCTGCCACTGATCATGAAGATGAACTGCTCCCAGGTGCTATGCTCTATTGCAGGCATCTCAGCGAATGAGGCGCTGTTCTGCTTGTCTTCCCCAAACTCCAGGTTGTTGAAGTCTTCTCCAACAATCCAGGAGTCTACGTTTGGAAGACTCTCTGTCAGCCTCCTCCAAAAGGCCGGGCGGTGCTGTTTGCACACTGGGGCGTACACGTTCAGGATCCCAATCCTGGACTCTCCTGATCTGACTCCCATCCAAACTGCACGTCCAAGGATAAGCTCGCCTTGGTTGTAGACCTCTAGAGCCGAAGTCTGTGAAACCGAGATGCAGACCGCTTCGCTCCATCCTATTGCAGGGGACCACTCCTCCGGACCTCTCCCTGGGAGGAGGTGGTGACGCCGTCTGATGTCTGCTGCTGAAAACATATGCTCTTGCATCAAAAGGATATTCATGGACCGTCCTACAACGGCCCTTTGCAACTCTTGCCGGAGTATCAGGTACTACGGATGACTACGAGCACGGTCGTGGAGGCCGTGCACGTTCCAACTCACTATGGTCCAAGGACGGGGGTGCAGCGAACAAGGCTCTCCTGTGCGTGGGTGCTTGTTCCAGAAGACTGCCTTAAGTGACTTTGTCGGGGGTTTTGAGGGCGAATAGTCTGTGTCTGTGCGACGACGTACTAGGGTGGATACCGGCTCAATGTGTTGGGGTAAAGGCACATTGCCAACCCTTCATTAAAAGATAGGACACCTATGACTGTCTTAAGACAGTCATAGGGTAAACCTAATCCTAATAAAACATAAGTGAGTTTGTGGTGTGGCTCATCATTCTTCACACCCGCACTAGAGTGTCACTCTCTCTCACTCTCACTCTCTTGCTCTCTTCCACTACTATCTCCCCCGCACAACTGGTATCAGAGCCTCCCTTGCCTACCAAGCCTCCTCTCCCTAGCCTCATCTGCCTGCCCCATCCTTTCCGTACGGTCGGATCCGTACGGCCGTACGTCGTCCGTACGGTTGTACGGACGGATCTGGCGCAGGACTACACACAGTACGGGTACGGGCGCAGCAGATCAGGGCTGCGCGGCGTGCGCGACGTGAAGGCGGCGTGCGCGGAGTGAAGGCGGCCTGCGCGGCGTTTTTTCGCAGCCTCCAAGGGTGGCGCATTTCGCGGCAGCTCCTAGGGCGGCGCATTTCGCAGGGCAGCTCCAAGGGCGGCGCATTTCGCAGGGCAGCTCCTAAGGCGGCGCATTTCGTAGGGCTGCAGGGTTTTTTGTCGCGGGCGCGGGCGTCGTCAGGCTGCAGCAGTACAGCAGCTGCTGTATGCAGCAACAGTCAGCTGCATAGCTGCTGTGTGCAGCCATTCATACGGCAGCTGTACGGACTGTCCGTACAGTCGTACGGACTGCCGTACAACTGTGTACGGGCGTCTTCTTCACCTGCAGGTACAATTTTTGCTGCAAGACTCGATTTTTGGGGGAAGCGTGCCTGCTACAGGCACCGATAGTACACAGGTACTCTGCAGGGACAGAAGTACAGCAGATACTGAAAAGTACAGCAGACATTTTTGTTGGAAGAGGAATAGTGCTGAAGCACTCTGTTTTGTGCATGTGCGCGCAGTACATGAAGCATTTCTGATACATTCCTGAAGCATTTCAGCTGTATACTGTGCATTTGTTGAGGTACAGCAGGTACTCTCGTGTCACTCACGCTTGAGGTGACTTGTGCCACAGTGGTGGTGTTTGCGCAGTTACTTGTCTTTCAGGAAGGTCAGATGCTTGTTTTGCAGAAGCTTCTATGCATTTACTGAGTGCAATTCTCAGTTTTGGGTGACCATTTCAAAGGGCTTTTGCCTGGATGTGTTTGCAGTATATGCCTTGAGGCAGTGTGTAGCCAGGGAGCACACATTTGCTTTGTCTCCGCAGTGCATTTGGTGACATTTGTTGCAGGTCACATTCTTTGTACGCACTTTGAAAATCTTAGTTGAGCCACGCTTGGAGCCACGCTTGGTCAGGGCGCATCAAGTTTACTCGGTCCCTAACTGCCCATCGTTGACAGTGCTCAAAAGATTTTCTTCTTGGTGTTTGTACTTTGTGATTTGTGTTGTTACTGAGTACACAGGGGCAGTCTATGCATTGCACATTGTTAGGTACAAGTGTCAGAGAGATTTCATATTGCATGCTACCTCAGTGTTGAGGTGTTCTCCACTTGATTCAGGTGTCAGATCAAGGGGCTTTTGCCCAGACTTTGTTTGATAGCACTTCGGTTACCGACAGAGATCTTCAGATGCATTTTCTCCCCTTGGTATAAGGGTGATTGCTTGGGATTTATCCCATTTACTGTTGCAGGTTTTGTGACAGGCTGAAGGGTCATTTACTGTTTTTGGGGTGTTTGTCAAGTGGTTTCTGCAATTTAACTCAGTGATTGTACCGTACTTGCCAACCTTTGCATTGCTGGAGTGGTAAGAATGGAGAAAGTCCTTGACAATACCTCATCTGAGGTGGGAGAAGTGATCAGTACAGTCAGTACAGCAGTGTTTACAGCAGTGTTGGTGGTTTTGTCAGATGATTGTGCACTGTTAAGCACTTGTTGAGCAGCAGCAGCAGTCTGAAATTACTGTTTTTATGCCTCTCTGAGCTCAGAACAGTTTGTCAGAAGGTATAGTATTTGCAGGGACATTTACTGTTTTGCTGCAGATTTTACTGACAGTAAAAACAGCACCATTGAGAGTGCTTCTGGCTCTTGAATAGAGCAGGTTTTTTTCTGAGAAATCAGAATTTTTATTCAGTCTTTTTTTTACTTCCAGGGAGTCAGGTACTTTCCTCATCTGATATGGCATCAGGGGGAGGTGATTCTTCAATTCTGAACATAAAGAAACTGGAAGGAGCACACAACTATGCATTATGGGCAGAACAGTGCTTGAATGTACTTCTGTTAAAGAAGATTGCTAAGCCCATAAGAGTGAAGGGTGTCAAGCCATCTGATATGGCAGCTGATGACTGGGAAGAGCTTGATTTGTCCGCGAGGGCAGCTATCATGCTCACTATTTCAGACACTCTTGTGTTCAATGTACAGGCTGAAAAGACCTCTTATGGTCTATGGCAAAGACTAGAAGAATTGTATGCCCAAAAGAGCTCAGCCAGTAAGGTTTATTGGCTGAAGAAGCTGGTCGATCTTCGCATGAAGGAAGGTACAGCTATGACCTCACACTTGAGTGAGTTCAATGCTATCTTTACACAGCTGATTGCACAGGGGTTGAACCTTGATG
Organism: Dipteris shenzhenensis; assembly: GCF_047967505.1. Classification (NCBI taxonomy): domain Eukaryota; kingdom Viridiplantae; phylum Streptophyta; class Polypodiopsida; order Gleicheniales; family Dipteridaceae; genus Dipteris; species Dipteris shenzhenensis. The sequence continues at coordinate 44,763,290 of NC_141614.1, forward strand.
AGGAGTTCAAGGCTACTTTCTTGCTGTGTACCCTCCCCGAGAGTTGGGACACTTTCAAGACCACCCTGTCAAACTCGAATGCCACTCTTATTTATGCTGATGTAGAGAGCTCTCTCCTTATGGAGGAGATGAGCAGGAAGAATAATGCGGGCAGCAAGTCTTCAAATGCTTTGCAGGTACAGGACAGAGGCAGGACTCAGCAGAAGGGGAGATCTGCTAGTAAGTCCAAATCCCGCAGTCAGTCCCGTGGCAAAAAGGACATTGAATGCTTTTATTGTGGCAAGAAGGGACATGTGAAGTCGAAGTGCTTCAAGTTCATACGGGATCAGAAAGCCAAGAAGGCTGAAACAAAGGATGCAGGAAATGCAAGCAAAGGCAAAGGCAAGGCCAAGGCAGATGACTTGGATGCAGTGAATGTTGCAGCAGAGGACAGTGACAGTGACATACATGATGTTTTATGCTCTTCTGCTGTAATAGCACATGCTTTGGTTATTGATGGCCATGACATGCACACCTGGCTCTTGGATTCAGGTGCCTCTTTTCATGTTACTCCTCATAGGGAGTGGTTTACTTCCTACACAGGTACTCATGGAGTTGTTCATCTTGGGAACAACTATGCATGTCAGATTGCAGGGATTGGCAGTATACAGATAGTATTTCCTGATGGACAGTCATTTATGCTTGATGGTGTTCGCCATGTGCCGCAAATCAAGAAAAATCTGATTAGCACTGGCTTATTGGATGACAGTGGTTACCACACCACATTTGGGGATTCCAAATGGGTGATTACTGATGGCCAGACTGTAGTGGCTGAGGGTTTTAAGAGTGATACCTTGTACCCTCTTTATGTTTCCAGTGTGGGTAATCATGTTGTTGCCATAACCGAGCTGCCAAAGGTTTCATTGTGGCATAGCCGGTTGGGACACATGTCTGTTAAAGGAATGCAAGAACTGTCACGTTTGGGTTATCTGCCGCCTCTCTCTTTTTCAGATTTGCCTACTTGTGATCATTGTATATTTGGCAAGCACTCTGTCACTCCTCATAAGAGGAGAACTCCCCAGAATAGAGCACCACTTGATCTAGTGCACACTGATTTGTGTGAATGCCACAGTTATCACTAGGGGGTGCAAAATATTTTATTACTTTCATTGATGATGCCACACGTAAAGTGTGGGTCTATTTCTTGAAGCATAAGGGAGATGCCTTAGATGCTTTCAAGAAGTTTGTCGCTCAGGTTGAGAATCGGACAGGTCGTAGGCTGAAATGCCTCAGATCCGATAATGGGGGTGAGTATGTGTCACATGCTTTTGTGCAGTTTTGCCAAGCTAAGGGCATCAAACAGGAACTCTCAGCCCCTCATAATGCATCTCAAAATGGTGCAAGTGAGCGGATGAATCGAACTGTTCAGGAGAAGGTTCGATGTATGTTGTCTTATGCTGCATTACCCCATGGCTTTTGGGCAGAAGCCGTGCAAACAGCAGTTCACATTATTAATAGGTCACCAAATAAGGCTTTGGAGTTGAAAGTGCCAGAGGAGGTGTGGTCTGGCAAGCCACCCTCATATAAGCACTTACGTGTATTTGGCTGCGAGTGCTTTGCTCATGTACGCAAAGATCTACGCACCAAACTGGATCCAAAGTCTATCAGATGCATCTTTATGGGTTATGGTGACGAAGGTGAAATGGGGTACAGGTTATGGGATCCCGTTAAACGGAAGATTATACGCAGCAATGATGTCATCTTTAAAGAAGATAGTGTACACAAGGAACCCGTGCAACCTGTGGAATACAGGAGGGTTATTTATGATGATGTTGGACAGCAAAGAATGCCCATTTATATGCAGCAGCAGGCTGCTGCAGATCACCCTGTTCAAGAGGGTATACAGGCTGAAAATCAGCCAGATAATTTTGCCAATGATGCACCACTGGATGTGCCAACAGATGGGGCTGTAGAACAGCCAGATATGGTGGTACAGCCACCCGTCATGCATGAAGAACAGGCTGGACAGCAGCCTAATCCGGAACATTTTGTTAGGAGGAGCACCCGTGCACAACGGCCTCCTGCCAGGTTTGTTCCAGGAGCCAATAATGTGGCTGATTTTATCATGTTGACTGATTGTGGTGAGCCTTCCAGCTTCAAGGAAGCTATGGGAAGAACAGAGAAAAAGAAGTGGGAGAAAGCCATGCAGTCAGAAATGGACTCCCTACTTCAGAATGATACATGGGACTTGGTGCAGCTACCTGCAGGCAGAAAGGTTTTGCCATGCAAGTGGGTTTACAAAGTCAAAGTGGATTCAAATGCTTTACCTTGGTATAAGGCCAGATTGGTTGCCAAGGGATTTAAGCAGGAGAAGGGCATTGACTTTGATGAGATCTTTTCCCCGATAGTCAAGATGACTACTTTGAGAGCAGTGTTAGCTCTTGTTGCTCATGACGACATGGATTTATGTCAGATGGATGTGAAGACAGCCTTTCTTCACGGAGATCTTCATAATGAGATCTATATGAGTCAGCCAGAGGGATATGCTGTTAAAGGGAAAGAACAGCTTGTGTGTAAGCTCAAGAGGAGCTTGTATGGATTCAAGCAGGCGCCAAGGGAATGGTACAAGAAGTTTGATGCCTTCATGCAGTCCCAAGGGTATCATCGGTCATTGCTTGTACACCAAACGGGCAAAGGATGGCAGTTTGATGCTACTCATTCTATATGTGGATGACATGCTTATTGCCAGTAAATCTCAGCATGAGATTAGTGCTTTGAAGAAACAACTGCATAAGTCTTTTGACATGAAAGACTTGGGTGATGCAAATCATATTCTTGGCATGCGTATTACTCGTGACAGGTCCAAGGGACTTTTGTTTCTGTCACAGAAAGAGTATATTGACAAAGTACTGCAGAGGTTTAAAATGGAGGGGGGGAAGTCCATTAGTACCCCGTTGCCTCCACATTTAAAACTCAGCAGTAAGGACAGCCCCAGATCAGATGATGATAAGGCTGAAATGGCCAAGGTTCCGTATGCATCTGCAGTTGGATCTTTGATGTATGCCATGGTTGCCACTCGTCCGGATATTGCTTTTGCGGTGGGAGTCATCAGCAGGTATATGGCAAATCCAGGCAAGCGGCATTGGGAAGCAGTGAAAGGTGTCTTGAGGTATCTCAAGGGTACCAAAGACTTGTGCATATGCTATGGTAGGCAGGATGCATTGGTGCATGGTTTTACAGATTCAGACTATGCAGGGAATGCGGATAACCGGAAGTCTACTACCGGTTATATTTTCACATTTGCAGGAGGTGCTATATCATGGGTGTCTCGGTTGCAGAAATGCGTTGCACTGTCAACCACAGAAGCTGAATATGTTGCAGCCACTGAGGCTTGCAAGGAAGCAATATGGCTTACTCGGCTGGTGGGAGATTTGGGCATTACAGGAGATATGCCAGTTTTGCATTGTGATAGTCAGAGTGCTATCATGTTGGCAAAGAATCCGGTCTTTCATCAGAAGACCAAGCACATAGAAGTGAAATATCATTTCATCAGGGAGGTACTGGAAGACAAGCGACTTGAGCTTGTGAAAGTACATACTGATGATAATCCTGTAGATTTGCTCACTAAGAGCTTGCCTACAGAGCGGTTTGCACATTGCCGCCACATCATGGGATTAGGATGAGACCATTCTTATTTTATGGTCTTGTATACAGTAACTGTATATTGCTGTAATTTTTTATTCTTTTCTCCCCTTTAGGCACATTGGCCTTTAGGTGGGAGGTTGTTGGGGTAAAGGCACATTGCCAACCCTTCATTAAAAGATAGGACACCTATGACTGTCTTAAGACAGTCGTAGGGTAAACCTAATCCTAATAAAACATAAGTGAGTTTGTGGTGTGGCTCATCATTCTTCACACCCGCACTAGAGTGTCACTCTCTCTCACTCTCACTCTCTTGCTCTCTTCCACTACTATCTCCCCCGCACACAATGCTGATCTTCCGTGCCCACTTCATCATGAAGGATACTTCCACCCCGAACAGCTCCGCACACTTCTGGTGGGGCCAGTAGTATGCATGGTCCACCGTGGTCTCAAGCGGCAATCTCATAACTCCTGCCGCCAAACCACATAACGGCTCCTCTCGTGTGAAGCTCAGCTGGAAATTGACCTCCATCCCATGGGCGTACTAAAGGTCCAGTCCCTGTGTTCCCATCCACTCATCCGTTCTATCTGGTTTCCCATAATAGCATCAAACACCTCTAGGGTCCACTTCTCCAACCCTGTGGAGGCAAATTGGAAGCTCCAAACGGAGTGTGTCTAAGAGCCCTAATGCACTGATCAAACCCCCCTACCGTGGCTGCAGGATCATAAGCGTTACCTCCAACGGTAGAGGATAGGAGTCCGGGATCTCCAGGTAGTTCCGGGGTCCCAGCCTGCAGAAGTCCCGCGGTAATGGGCGCCCAGGCTGGAGGTGGGGGCGGCTGACCTAGAGGATGAGCCCCGTCCCTCTGCCTCCCTCCCTGGATGGGCCTGATGCTGCGGTGAGGGAGCAGAAGGGGATGTCTTACCCTTGGCTGCTGGCAGGGGTGTCGAAGCTTGGGAGGAGGGGGAGGCTGAGGAACCTGCTGCAAAGGTGGAGAGGAGGGCTGTGGGGGTAGGAGGAGGTCGGGGGGCGGAGAGAAGGGGGCGGGTGGTGAGAGTGATCATAGCGGGGGGGATGCGGGGGGGGGGAGGGAGCTCCGGGGGGGGGGGGGGAGTTGAGGGGAAAGGGGGGAGGGATTTGGAGGGGGAGGGGGCAATCCCAGGCTTCCTCTGCTGCTTAGGCTCGTCGGGGCTTTGGATCCACTCTTCCTCAATCGTAGTCTGACTATCGTCCGCCAACGCCACATCAGGAACTCGGTGATGGTGCGAGGGTGGATGCGGACTCTGAACCTTTGCCACGTGAGGAACATCTGGCTGGGCGGTGGCCCCTTCTGCTGAGGGGGGTGAATCCCCACTCAAGGGCTCTTGTTGCTGCTGCTGCTTCTCCTCAAGTTCCTTGCGGACCAACTTGTCGCTCTCTCTGCATTTGGCTCTCTGCCTGCGGCACTTGCGAGCTTGCTTGCTTGGTTTTTTGTCTTTTTAACCTGGGTCCAGTCCCCTTCTGAAGGGGTCACCCAGGGGGTCTGAGACTCCTATTGCTCCTGTCTGAGGGGGTGCGGGACTCTGGTCTGCTGGCTCTGCCTGCTCTGCGGGGGAGGGGGAGGAGGTGCTCGGGGGTGGCCCCGGGGGCAATCTCTGGCGATGTGACCCATCTGTCTGCACCGAAGACACCGGCCTGGCAGTGCATAAATCTCCACATGTTGGCGAAGTGTGCCCCCCTCGAGAGTCTCAAGGAGGATCAATGCTGGGAGGGACTATGGGCTCTCAACTTGGTCAGTCTGATCCTGGGGACTCCATCATCTGCTACAACTGAGGTGGCCGACTCTAGCGAGGACTCGAGCACCGTGCCAAATGCCCGACCAAGGGAGGGGAGAATGGCTCTATACTCCTTGGGGAGCCTTGGAAAGCGGAGCGTAACCGGAAAACGGGGAACATGATGTGTCATGTCCATGTCCTCCACTGTAAACCCATGATACCAGGGAAAGAGGTAAACTAGGTGCGGGCCATGGAGGATGGGGCTCTGCTCCACAAGTGTCGAGGCAGTGTGTCGAGGCAGTGTCGGGGGAGCTTAGCTGTATGAGAACGCCTCTTCCATAGATGGTGACCTCTTGAATGTGGTCACCCTCTAATGCCAAGCTCGCCTCTATCCACTCTTGCACCTATCTCCATGTAGGTGTGAGGCCCACAATTCTGCCCACGAGCGCCTTGTCCTGAAGGGATTGAACTACTTGCTGTACCTGTTGCTTTTCTGATGGGGAAAGAAGAACCTTAACGGCTGTGGGAGTCGAGGGTGTTGCCATAGAGCCCCTTTGGCCAGACCAAGGGTCACCACCAAGATTTTCTTTCACCTGAACAAGCACAAATGCTCCCGTTGCAGGGAGGAAGAGGAGAGAAAAGGAAAAGGAAGAAGAGCGTGCAAGGGGGGAGGCGGAGGCGAGGCGAAGAGGCGGAGGAGAGAGGTGGAGGCGGGGGGGGAGGTAGAAGGGAGAAGGGGAAGGAGAGAGGAAGGAGAGGAGAAGAGGAGGAATGGAAGGGGGAGTGCCTGCGGGGGGAGGAAGAGGCGGAATGGCGGGGGGAGGCGCTCAGGCGGGAGAGGCAAGGAGCAGCGGGAGGTGCGAAGCGGGCGGGGAGGGAGGTGGGACGGCGGGAGGGGAGGAGCGGGGACGGAGGAGCAACAAAAGGGGCGGGAGAGCGAGTGGGCGGAGGGGACAGGACGCTGAGGGAAGGGTGAGGCGAGAAGGAGCGGAGGGCAGGGGGGCAGCAGGCCGCCGCGGCCGAGGACGGTGGTGAGCTCACCGAGCAGCTCTGAGCTCCCTTGCAATTGTAAAAAAAAAGACAAGTGTTTGCTCTTAGAAAACTCGTTTCATTACAACTATGTTCAATCCTCCACAAGTGGGGTCTGTAGCCTAAGAAGGGGTCTTGAGTACACTCAATGCGAGTTGTGCTTTGATGTCAACCATTGGATGCATATTTGAGCTTGACAAATATGATAATCCAATTGGTCATGTGGCTGTGCCAAGTGAGAACATGCAGAGCAATGGAACACAGACCTTGGCATAGCAATCAAGGACCAGCCAACCTCACGTGATTTGTAGTGGAGTGACTGTGACTGTGGCTTTGATAGTTGGTGGCTGACAGCTATATGCATGTTCGGAGGTTAGAGTATGGTGCGTGGCTGATGCATGTCATACTTGGTGCGGTGGTGTGGATCCGTTCCCCCCATGTGGGGTTCGATACATGGCACATGGTGGGCAGTCCCCAACATTCTTGGATCGAGTGCGATTGTTAGAACCGTGAAAGTGGTATGTAGCTCCAATGCAATCGCAAGGGCTAAAATGCAACATTAAGGGACTACCACATGATAGTCACCCCACATACAATAGTGCGCATATGGTGCACTAGGATATATGAGCTGAAGGCCCTCTCTATATATACCGCTCCCCTTTTAGATAGAGGGAAGAGGGTGGCTAGGCGGCTTAGGCATGCTGCGCTATACATGTGGTACCCCCCAATTGGTGGGCACTCTAGTTTTGTAACAGTACAAAGCTAGACTATTAGCAAAGGGATGTGTCCAAATAAAGGCATATTCCCTATAACTAAGCAAAACACAATCAGGTCGATTGTGGCTCTTCCTATGGCTCGCATGTATATCAAATGGATATTAAGACAACATTTTATAGTGGTGATTTGAAAGAGGCATTTTATAATTCTAAATCAGTAAATGCTCCAATGTATTCAAGTGAGGATTTATCACAGGAGGAGAGTCTTGAAGTAGATGGAACCCCATACAGACAATTAGTTGTGGAAGCGTGATATATTCGACTACTACCAAAATGGACTTAGCTTTTCAAGTTAGTGCAATGTTTAAATGCATGGCACACCCTAATGGATACAACTGAAAAGTGGCTTCCTAAATACGTCAAGGGTGAGAGAAGCAATTACATGAAAATATTGAGGTGTACTTGCAGTGATTTGATTGGGTTTGTTGTCTAGATGATAGTAGATCCACTTCTGGATAATTGCTTCAACATTGGATTTGGCATATCCCTTCAAAGTGCTCCAAAATGTATAGAAAGGGAAGCTTAGGCTTTTGATGGTTGTACTAGTAGTCATGTTTGACAAATTGAGGCCATAGTGCCCAGGAACGACGTTCCTGGGCACCTGAAACGGTACGCCGTTTTCGAAACCCAAAACAGCATTTCGGGTTGGGCAGATTTTGCCCCAAACCCTCGGATCCCTTCTGTGCGGCCATGGCCGTTTCTTTGCACAGCCCTCGCTCTCCTCGCAGCCCTCGCAGCCCTCTCAGCCCTCTCACCCTACAACTCTCTCCCTCTCCAGCCTCTCCTCCTTGATTTCCTCTCATCCTACAGCCCCCCTCTCAGCCCGCTGCCCCTTCTCCCTGCTCTCCTCTCAAGCCTCCTTTTTGCTCTCCTCTCCTCTCCTCCTTGCCCTCTCCTCTCCTCCTTGCTCTCCTCTCCAACCTCTCCTTGTTGCTTTCCTCTCCTCGCTCTCCTCAGCCCTTGCCCTCTCCTCTCCTCCTTGCTCTCCTCAGCCCTTGCTCTCCTCCTTGCTCTCCTCAGCCCTCGCCCTCTCCTCTCCTCTCCTCCTTGTTGTCCTCTCAGCCCTTGTTGTATGACATATGTGTTAATAATAATTATATATAAATTATATACTTTATTAACCTTAAAAACCGAACTCCATTTCCACCGTTTCTTCTGGTGGCCGAAACTCCGAAATACCGTTTCCCGCCCATTTCCGTTTCCCTATTTTGGAAACTTGTGGGAATTATGATTGAGGCACAACATAGTGTATTTGTGTTAAATGTATATGCTTTTCTCATCGACCTTTTTCAACTGACGACTGTCTCGTTGATTTTTTCAAATTGTATCTTAATAATTGAGTATTGATGACAACACAAGCATAGCTTTGCTTACCAAGTTATTTTATTGGTATTTGTCTCTTTTACTCTTAGATTGTTTGATGCCTCTTACAAACCTTCCTCTTCTTTTGTCTCTTTTGTCTCTCCTTTCTTCTTTTGCCCATGTTATAAACAAATTGTAATTTGCAAGATTGGGTATATTCCACTCTTATAAAGGTACATCTATGCTAATAACTGGCTTTTGGTGTACTTATATACAGAGGCAGTAGTTGTCATGCCCACTTTTGGAGTACAGCTTGAGACTTTATACTACAGGTATTATGTTCACATGGTTTTCACAAGATGTTCCTTACTTTTTGCTAATTTGCTATGTCATTTTCATTTTCAATGTGCATTTTGCCTTATTTGAAATAATTTATTTGTGGCAGCAGTTGAATTTTAATTCGATGTAAAAGCAGCCACTGTAATAGGGACAACTCAATTTGTACAACTAGTCAGCTACTAGGTGTCGTGACAGGCATGGCATTGTTAAAAGCCATGATAATGCCTTTGGAACGGACCACAATACCTTGGAGACAGTTTAGGATATTTGCTGGTCTTTAGGGTTTTAGAGGACTCAGGTATTCTCAATTAAACTTTCTCACCGTCTTAATTCCACTTTTCTTCTATGCGGATTCACAGAAGCCTTGATGAGAGGACACCACATTGCTTTTTCCTTGCTTGCTTGTGAGTACCTGCTTGAGCAAATCTATGGCTGTAGCTTGAAGTGCAAAGCTGTATGTGACTTCTGACCTGCTTGCAAACATCTATCCATCAAACTCTAGCCTTCGACAATTGCATGTCGCATGTTCTATGCCTGAGGTGCCATAAGAGCCCCAATAGTCACATGGCTTCGAGTTGTATCGTGCCTCTAGCTCATCTTATAGGCTCAAGAATTAAGTTGGGGGGAGAGAGAGGTGGGGCGGGTGAGAGAGAGAGTTTAATAAAAGTCTTCGAAAGACTAGTAAAAGTCTGAGAGAGAGGGAGGGAGGGTGGGAAGAGAGAGAAAAAGAGTTCAATAAAAGTCTTCAAAAGACTAATAAAAGTGTGAGAGAGAGAGAGAGAGAGAGAGAGAGAGAGAGACGTATTAACGTCTGCGGGAGGCCTCGCGGGCCTATGGGACAAAGTGCACACAAAAAAAAAGACTCATGCAAGCCTCAGTGGGCTGGAGCAAAGGGCACGCTATGGCCCTTGCTGAGTACTAATCTACCCTAGCAAAATCATACTGATCATAATCAGTCAAGTACAAACTGAATCAAGCCAGTCATGGAGCTGGGACTTAGAACCCGAAGCCCGGTACAGTGATGGCTCTCTGGTGAGTTGTGAGAGTTGTATTAACGTCTTCGAGAGGCCTCACGGGCCTACGAGACAAAAGTAGAATCAACAGAATAACTCATACAAGCCTCCATGGGCTGAAGAGCGAAGGGCTTGCTAAGGCCGTTGTTGAGTGCTAAGCTAAGCTAATGATGTCAAAAACTTAGATCTCGAAAAAGAACACACTCTCTGAGGCTCTCAACCGGCTCCAATAGACAGTGCAAAACCTCCGTGGGAGTCGTGGTATCCCTCCAATAGGATGCAAAGATGTTGCTTATATGTAGCTGTCAAGATGTCTCTCGAGGTGTGGTATTCGGGATCTCTGCATATGGTGAGCGACATCAAGGGTGACACCTCGAGTCGGTCGATCTCCTTTGAGTAGAGTAGTGATGGGCTGGACCTTTATCGTGCATGCTCTGGCCATCCTCTGTGGTGTCTACTCTGTGCTAGTGTACATTGTTTGCAAGTCCGCTGCTCTTCAGGTGTACATGCAGCTCTCCCTACCTCGATCCTCAATTGGTGAGACGAGACCCTCATCTGTCCTATGATAATCCTTAGCGCATGGGTAACCCGTCTGTCCTCTAGATACTGGGGCCTGATGATCAGTCCATCCTCTGATACTCTCAAGAAGTGGTCTCAGTAAAATTGGATCTTGGCAGAAAACTCCTGCGTCTCCCCCCCCCCCCCAAGTGCGTGATGTGTATAACTGGAGAGTCCTCGGGAGGCCTCGTGGGCCTATGGGACAAAGTACACTAAGGAAAAAAAGCTCATACAAGCCTTGAAGGGATGAAGAAAAGGGGGCGCTAAGGCCCTTGCTGAGCACTATGATAAGCTAAAACTAAAGCTAAAGAGCTTAAGAGCTCAAACAAAACTAAGAACTTAAATACAGACTGAAAGATGAGGCTCAGAAACCGAAGCCCGGCTCTCCCATCTCGATTAGGTAGAGGTCAAAGCAGACCTGGTCATGGAAGTGGATCAGCCGAGAGAGTTGTCCAAGGCCGAGCCCTTCCTGAAAGAGGCAGTGGTATCATCCCCGGATCTTATAATAGACTGGGCACAGGAAGTGCTCCTCTATCTCTACCTCCTCTAGCGAGCATAGTCTATAGATCCATTGCTCTTTGGGTGTGCTTTGTAGCTCTCCCTGCCTTGATTCTTAACTGATGGGACGAGACCCGCATCTGTGCAATGGCAATCCTCAATGCATGTGAAACTCCTCTGTCCTCAAGGTACTAGGGTTTGATGATCACTTCATTCTCTGATACTATCAAAAAGTGCCCCGCGTGATTGCATCAACATCCATCTCTTTTGTTTCCCCTAACTTTTTCTGCAAGTTCTCAGTGTCATTATCTTGTATTTTAGAGACTGTGTTCAGGCATTATTTGATGTGCTGGTCATTAATCTTCTGAATGCTCATCCAAGTTGCACTGTATTCCCTTTCTTTTTTCCCGTCAGGTTTTCCTGTCCGGTGAGCTGTCCATACTGGATGTACAGTCCTGCATTTCAATTCTATGCACTGTTATGGGCTGTTTTTGAGCCAATGTCCCATTGTAATGTAGTTCAAAAGACAGTCCAAAGGCAGGAGCAGACCTGAGTTTTTTGGAGCAGGTTTTGAGTTTTGGCACCCCTTTCTGGGATTTCAGATTCGAATTCTGGAGGTGATGCCTGACCTTAGTTTTGGTGCCCCTTTCTGGAATTAAAAAATCCGAATTTTGAGGGTGGGAGCAGATCTATCAGCTGTTGTCTCTTGGTACTGATTCACAGCAGTCGTGGGGCCTTTATGTTTTGCAATGTCTTTGTTGTTTGCTGTTTGGAGGTCGTCTGTGTGTGTACGCCAATCTGTAGCAATCGATCTGCATGTTTGTTTGGAGATTCGGGGCAGCGAGGAACAGCCACGATTCGTGGGGCAGCAGCTGGAGCACCCGAGTAGTGCTGGAGCCAATTTAGACACCCAGGGTACCTCGATAGCAGATCGCATCAAAGCCTGACAGGTAGCGTCAAGGCCTTGAGGGCTGGAGCAGGTCCCCAGGACCTAGGCAGGGGCAAGAGCAGGTCTATGTGACCTAGACGTGGGCTAGCGAGGCTGGATGGCGGGGAGCTAGGATGGATGGTGGGAGGGCTAGGAGGGATGGCGGGGGAGCTAGGAGGGATGGCAGGAAGGCTGAGACGGATGGCAGGGGGGCTGGGAGAAAAAAGAAAAAAATTTGTATTACATCTTCGGGAGGCCTCGTTGGCCTATGAGACAAAATACAATCCAAGAATAACTCATACAAGCCATTGTGGGCTGGGCTCGCTAAGGCCCTTTGCTGAGTATTATGCTAAACTAAAATCAAAACTCAAAAGTCAAAACTCAAAACTAGTACTCAATCTCAGAGTCAAAACACATAACCTGGTGCCATGGTGGCTCTTCGGTCGTCTCTTGTTGTGATGGGGGATGCGGTCTCCGTGATCTCTGTATCTTGTGGGCCATATGAAGAGTGATGCCTCTGCTCGGGTGATCCCCTTTGAGTAGAGCTGTGATGGGCTGAACATGGTGCATACTTTGGTCCGTCTTTGCATCATGTGTTGCCATTGCGTCTCTGGCTGCGTCTCTCCTCGTCATCTCAACCCACTGACCCATGCTGCCCTCATATCAGCTATTTCCTTCTCCTCTACTCCATTATGTCCAAGGGCAGACTCTGTGACATGTCGCTGAGCTCGATTCATCTTTGTCTCCAGTGGCACTATCTCCTCCTGCTGTCTAGTCTGACACAATAGGGTCTCTTTGTGTTGTCGATCTCCATCAGATAGAGGCCAACACAGACTTTGTCATGGAACTGAATCAGCTGGGAGAGAGGCCCAAAGCCGTGCCTCTCCTGAAAGAGAGCGGTATAATCCTCGGATCGAGAGAGAGAGAGAGAGAGAGAGAGAGAGCATGAATGGAGCCACTAAATGGCCTGGCCTTCTCGATGACCCCCTTGAGTGTAAATAGATGATCCATGGTCCCGTGATCTATCCGAAAGCCCTCTTGTCCCAGCAGCTCTGAGTCTCTGAAGTTGTGTGACTAGGATAACCTATGTGTCAAGCATTGATGCATGGATCTTGGGCATTGATGCATGGATCTTGGACATGACATGTCCAATCATAATGGTCTTGTAGTTTTTCGGGCTCATGAGATCTCCTGTTTGCAAGGATCCAAGTGTGTGGGACGCCTGCGCAAATTGCTTCGTTGAAGAGCTTCGCTAAGATCTGGGCCAAGGTATTTATTCCGTATGCAATGAATTTAGTACGTAGGCCTTCATGGTCTTTGGCTTTGTGAAGCTTCTGGGCTGCGTACCACTAGTTGTGAAAAGTGTGTACAAAGTGGAGCGTGGTACATGTGAGTTTAGGTGCTGGCTGGTTAGGGACATCATATAACGTGCGTGCATAGGAGTGCCAGGTTTTGGTGTCCGTGAGAGGGGATGGAGCTCGTCGCTCAAGGAACGTCCACCACAAGTCTTTAGAGTTGTCACTAAACCAAATGTGTATGAACTCCTCGTTTCGATGAATGAAAGCATGCTTCTTCTTGCGAAGCAGATGGGTCTATGAGACTGTGAAAAACCTGGTACAAAACGAACTGTGAGGGTGGAGCTACTTAACGAGCATCCACACCAATACAGAATGCGAAAATGCAAAATGATAGTACTAAGTACAACATAGTCATGTCAGTGGTCGACTACCTATCAATCTCATCATGATCATCATCAGGACATCAGGGTGAAAGGGGCAATGGAGGTATGAAATCGACGATAGAGTGTTGTCGGCTGCTCACGGGTGCGGACCTGTGATGTCTCTTGGTCATCGCTCTGCGTCTAACAAGGGCCACAGTAACCCCTGTCGGCCGGGCTCCAACTTTGAACAGAGAGGGGATATCCCGAAGTGTAATTTGCACGTCAACCCTCTAAGCTGTCGGGTCACTGGCTCTGGGTCATGATCATGTCGAGGCCTCGTCTCGTGGGGGTCCATGTGATCTGGCAGGAAGAACTCCGTGATAGAGTTGTGAGAGGGATTTGCCAAGGAAGAAGTTTGCTCCTGTTTCCGGTTGTGATCGAAGTATCCTCTCGTGGTGCCTGACTACCTCATGAATGAAGCCCGCCAAACCTCTCTGGTCTAGATAGGAGAGGAATTGGGACAAAAACCTAGAGCTATCTCTGAGGAGGCATTAGAAATGCCCTCGGATCTCATAGTAAACGGGGCACCTGAAGATGAAGTGCTTCTTCGTCTCAACCTCCTGCATGTCACACAATGTTCATATGCGCATCTCCTTGGGTAGGCCTTCTGCTCTCCCGCTCTCGATACAAAGTCCATGTGAAGAGACTCGTGCCCAAAAGAGATCCTCAGTGAGTGGGTAAGTGGATCTGCGTGTATCCTGGTGGGTCAATGAAACCCTCCACTGTGATATGCAAGCAGTGATTTTTGTAGAAGTTGAGCTTCACTGGGAGTTCGCTCGGTCCCAACCAGGTCCTGAATGTGTGTAGTTGTAAGAGATCGTCACGGGTTACCTGGTTGACCTCGTGTGATAGGAGGGGAGAAAACAGAGCGTCCATAGTGTGTTGGAAGGGAGGGAGTCTATCCATGTTGTGCCCAAGTTGCTCAAACCATCTCTTTGTGCGTGCATACCAACATCTCTGGTCTCCTCTTGCCAAAAGTGCCATAGAGGACGACAATGCTAGCCAAGGTAGTCTGCTAGGCTTAGAAGTGTAACTCCCATACACCCTGACTCGGAACAGATACGTGATGACTTGAAATGCAGTATCTAGCTGTAATGGGAATGACCCAAACTCAGCCTGAATGATCTGGTGAGGAACGGATGGCTTACCACCACAGAGAGACAGAGAGAAAGAAAGAAAGAAAGAAATTTTATTACAGTCTTCGGAAGACCGATGGGTCTATGAGATTGAAAGAAAACCTGATACAAATCACAGTAAGGGTGGAGCTAGTGAAACGAGCATCATCACCCGTGCTGAATCCTAAGTCTGATCATACATAATCAAATACATCTGGATGTAACAATGAAAAGAAAAGGACTGGAGCAGAGCGGAATCCTCCATATGTCATGTCCCCCTGGTTGGTGCATAGCCGGTGATGGGACGCTGGTGCCCGTCAAGGGGTGCCGTGCATCTCGGTCTCTTGGACGAGGCTCGATGCAAGACCAGAGCCACCGTGACTCCCGTGGGACGTATCCCGGGTCTAAACAATGACGGGAGGTCCCCCAGAGTGATCTGTGTGTCCCCTCGATGTCTCGTGTGTCGTGCTGCGATCGTTGGGTCGGGGTCTCTGTCACGTCCGCGGCTAGAGACTGGGCGATCAATGTCACTCGATGGGAAGAACTCTGTGATCCTGCTCTGAGAGGTGTCTGATGATGTGGCCAAGCCCCGTCGCCTGAGTAAGTACTCTCTATGTCGGATTCCCTCGTGAATGAAGGTCGCGAGGCATCTTTGATCTGGGTAGGCGAGGAATCTGGAAAGGAGCCTGGAGCCGTCTCTGAAGAGGCAGTGGTAGCGACCTCGGATCTCATAGTACATTGGGCAGATGAAAATAAAGTGCTCCTCCGACTCAACCTCCTGACAGTCGCACAATATGCATAAGCGATGCTCCCTAGGAATCACCTCTGCTCTGCCGCTCTCTATGCGGAGGTGGTGTGATGATACCCGAAACTGTCTGATGGAGATCCGTAGTGAGTGAGGCATATGAAGCTCAGTGTACCCTGGTGGTGTGATGAATCCCTCCTCCGAAATGCGAAGACAGTAATCTCTGTAGAAACTCAGCTTCACTGGAAGCTCCCTTGGCTCCAACCAGGTCCTAAAGGTGTGTAGCTGCAGGAGATCCTCTCGAATGACCTAGTTGGTATGTGGCCCAATCGGGATGGGGGGTGGGAGTACTGGAGGGGCATTTAAACTGTACTGAAAAGGAGGTATCCTATCGATGTGGAACCCTAGTCTCACAAACCATCTGTGGGTCCGTGCATACCAACATCGCTCGTCTCCCTCTGCTGCCAACGTCATGGAGGAATCGAGAGCCAACCATGGCAACCTCTATCTCCCTGATGTGCAGTCCCCATATGATCTAACCTGGTGTAGATATGTGATGGTCTGAAAGGCTGCATCTAGCTGGAGTGGAGAAGCACCAAACTCGGCCTGAATGATGTGATGTGGTACAGACAGTTTCCCCTGGATCATCCGTGAGAGCATGAGGATTTGCAAGCACTCCACCCGTGTCCACTCTATCTCTGACATGTCAGGCCCCCAACAAGGGCTGCCATACATACCGGCTGGTCGGACGAAGGAGTCGAAGAGAAGAGCCTTGGTCCGAGGGTCCTGGAAGTGGGAGTGAAACACTGTCTCTCTAGCCGAGCCAGTGAGGCGTATCCCCTACTCAGTCTGGCCTGCATTGCTGGTCTCATCGTGAAGATCGGGCCGGAGAAGATGACCCCCAAGTAAGTGTATGAGGATACGATCTCAACTGGTGACCCACCCAAAGTAAAAGCAAACTGTTTCCGTTGCATGTTTGCTCGAGAGGTGTTAAAGATCATGACCTTGGTCTTGCCAAGGTTGACCTCCAAATCATGGGATAAACAAAAAGCCTGCAGTGCATCCAGGTGTCGCTGGAGCCCCTCGGGTGTGGACGACAAGAGTGCCACGTCATCTACATAAAGAAGAATCCTGATGATGATCCCGGCAAGTGAGCAACTGGTCCCTCCGAACGTCCCCAGAAAGTCTCAAGCTCATCGATGTAGAGGCCAAACAGGATCGGTGATAAGGGACAACCCTGTTTGACCCCTATGGTACTCAGGATCTCATCTGTCCAACCTGCGCTTGTACGAACTCGGCGTGAGACTCTCTCATACAGTGTCATGATTGCCCAAATGATCTCTTGATCAAATCCCAGTGTCTGTAGGCATGTGATAAGACGAGCTCGAGATACTGTGTCAAAGGCTTTGCGGAAATCCACAAAGCAACAGTATACCCTCTCCTTCCGTGATCTGGCCTCCTCAATGACACTCCTGAGTGTGAGTATGTGATCCATAGTCCCATGGTCTCGCTTGAAATCGGCCTGACCCTCTGCTCTGAGCCCTCTCATCTTTGCGAACAGGCTGACCGATGCATCCAATACAGCTGCATAGATCTTGGACATCACATGTCCAATCATGATAGTCCTGTAGTTACTCGGGTCCATGGGATCCCCTACCTTGTGGATGGGGCTGATGGTGTTGAGTGTCCAAGTGCGGGGGAAGCCAAGGCAAACAGCTCATTGCATAGCTTTGCTTGGAATGGGGGCTAACGTGTTGATCCCATATGCGATAAACTTAGTGCATAGCCCCTCGTGAAATTTAGCTCGGCCATTGTGCAGTTTCAATGTCGCGTCCTTGACTCCCCCTCTGGTGAACAACGTGCAAGTGGTGGGACGAGGTGTGTGTATGAGGTCTGGAGTGGGCTGGTGTGGGACATCATATAGATGGTGTGCATACGTGTGCGAGACTCTCGTGTCGGTGAGGGGTGATGGGGACCTACGCTCAAGGAATCTCCGCCAAAAATCCTTAGAGTTGTTGTTGTACAAGATGTGCAGCTGCTGCTCCTCATTTTGACGAAGAAAAGCTTGCTTCTTCCGACGTACGAGACGTCGGTACTTACGTACCATGTCTGGTATGTTCGGGAGGTGACATTTGGTTTCAAGTCGGAGCTGTCGGCGATAAGCCTTGCACTCCGCATCGTACCAATTGTTGCAGGGTACAAAACCAAGAGGTGGTGGTCTAGTGGACCGTGTGGTGTGGGGAAAGATTTGGAGGGCAGCCTCGTGGAGTGTGCGACTAATCAGGGCAGCACGGTCCTCTATGAGTGGTATGTGATCGATGTAGGTTAGGAGTCTGTTTAGGCATCCAGAGTAGGCCGGTGAGAGGCTGTGATCAAAGTGTATGTTGTGGTAGGTGTCATGCTTCCTATGTGGTGTGTGGTGTGGCTAAGCATGGGGTGGCGATAGTGAAGAATAGGTATGTGTGATCAGCTCCTGGAGGGAGTGGTGCTACGGTGAAGTCGGTGATACATGAAGTGAAGGTAGGGGATCCCATGATGTAATCTACTACACTAGTGCCCCCCCCGTGTGGGAAGCAAGTAAAACCACCTGAGGAGGGCCATAGGTCGAGCCCGTTGTAGATGATGAGATCATGCATCCTGCCCAAATCAAGGAGCGCGTGTCCATATGGTGTAACAGGCCCGTGTCGGTCCGATGAGGTCCTAGTCATACCTGCTCCGTCTAGGTCCATGTCTGGAAGCATGATAGAGTCGTCTTGGAAGTCCAGGAGTGGTGCCTGTCGCGTACTCGTTCTGGCGTTGAAGTCCCCAACAAGGAGAACTTCCCCGCGGGCTAAAAGGTTTGGGATATCCTGATGTCACACAGAGAGAGAGAGAGAGAGAGAGAGAGAGAGAGAGAGAGATGTGTGTACGTCCGCGGGAGGCCTCGCGGGCCTATGGGACAAAGTGCATAGAAAAAGAAAACAAGCCTCAATGGGCTGGAGCAAATGGCGTGCTAGGGCCCTTGTTGAGTACTAATCTATGCTAGCAAAATCATAATCAATCAAGTACAAATTGAATCAAGTCAATCTATCAAGTACAAACTGAATCAAGTCAATCTCGGAGCTGGGACTCAAATACTAAAGCCCGGCACAATAATGGCTCTCTGGTAAGCTGTGAAGATATCTCGTATCTGCGTTTGTTGAGCTGTCTCGTGCTGTGGTAGGGGACATGGTCTCCTCGATCTCTAAACTCTCTGGGCTATGTCTTGAGTGACCCCTCGTCTTTGTCGGTCCCTCCCTTAGGAATGCTGTGATAGGCCAGACCTCAATTGAATGTGCTCTGGGCACACTCTATCTCGTGCGTGGTCTCTGTGTCTCTCTCTCGGCGGCACTGTGTCGGCTCTCTCTACCTATCAAGGCTGCTCTCATGTCAGCTAGCTCCTCCTCCTCCACTCAGCTGTGCTCTAGGGCTAACTCAAATGTGTAGAAGTCTGTGACACATCGCTGTGTTCGGTCAGCCTCTATGTCCTCTGACGTAGCCACCTCTTGCTGCTCTTTGATGTGTCGCAGTATTGTCTCTCGGTGCTAGTGCATCTCCACCAAATAAAGTCCAATGCAGAATTGGTCATGGAAATGGATCAGTCATGATAGTGGACCGAAGCCTCTCCCCTCCAGGTAGAGACAATGGTAGCACCCTCGGATCTCATAGTAGGCTGGGCAAGCACAAAGAAAATGCTCCTCTGTCTTGTCCCCAGCATACATAGCGTGCAGATCCGTTGCTTTCTCGGTAAACTTGCATCTCTCCCCACCTCAATCCTTTGCTGATGGACCGAAAGCCGAAACCGGCATCTGTGAGCTGTGAAAATATATCGTATCTGTGGCTGCTTGGTTGTCTTGCGCTGTGGCGGGGGGCGTGGTCTTCGTGATCTTTGTACCCGGTGGGCCATATCGAGAGTGACGCCTTTGGTCGGGCGGTCTCCAATGAGTAAAGCTGTGATGGGTTGGACCTTCATTGTACGTGCTCTGGTTCGTCACTGCTCATATGTGGCTCCTATGTCTCTGGCTGCATCCCTTCTCATAATCGTTCCGTCCCACTAACCCATACTGTCCTCATGTCATCTATCTTCTCCTCTTCTACTCCAACATGTCTAGGGGCAGACTTGAATGCGTAGAAACTTGTGATGTGTCTCTGACCTCGTTCTACTCCTGTCTCCTACGATATTGTTCCCTCCTCCTCTTTGATTTGACGAATAGGGTCTCTCTATGTCGTCACATCTCCATTAGATAGAGGCCAACATAGACCTGGTTCTGGAAGTGTATCAGCCGGTGGGAGTGAGGCCCGAAATATCTCATAATCTTTTTTTCCAGAGAAAAGAACTTCTATTAATGCTTGTAAAAAACGATCATACTAAATGGATGCTCAAGTATGTATGGGTGTGTGGATTTGTATGTGTGAGCATATGTTTATACTATGGTCTACACCCACTGTTGGACGTTGATGACGTCAATGGGGATGTCATAGTGCTATGCGTGACAGAGTTTATGGTTTTACTATCATGAGAGTGAAACTGCACTATGTATTTGTAGAGGATGAGTTTGGGCATGTTCTTGGATTCATCTAATTTCACCTTGTGAAGTTTTCGTCCATGTTGTGGCGTGTTGGTATTATGATAATTCTTTCTATCTTAAGTTATCAGCTAGATTTAGATGCTCGTCTGGGAGAACTAAAATGAAATCGTTTAGTCTCCACAAGCAGTTGTAGCTTGAATGAAGAGATTTTGGACTACTTTTTGATTAACCTTCTCCTTTAGTGCTAGCCTTCGTCATGGCTGAGACTTCCCTTCACCTCCTGATTGCCGAGATAAACTCAGTACAAAGACTTTGCATAAATGGTTGCTAAAGTATGCGTGGGTGTGTGGATTTGTATGTGCGAGAGCATATGTTTATACTATGGTCTACACCCAATGTTGGACGCTGATGATGTTAGTGGGGATGTCATAGTAGCTAGTCCCTCCTATGCGTGATGGATTTTTTGGTTGTCAACCTTATGAGTGACTATCATGAGATTGAAGCTGCACTATGTTGTGTTTTTAGCAGATGAGTTTGGGCATGTTCTTGGATTCACCTAGATATATACAACTGGGTCTTCCCCTCGGATAAGAGCCCCCATGCAAAGGTGTGTGATCACCTCCACGAAAAGATCGAATTACCTCATCCATCCTATGTGAGAGTAATGCCTGCCTCTTACACTGCGCCAAATGTCATGAAAGCTACTGTGCCTCAGACCTCGTCCAGTGTCCCAAAGCTTGCTTCTGTATGATGTGGGATCTTATCTCCCGAAACTCTATTGTTAAACCATGGGTTTTGTGTTATCTATCTAGCTGAGGGGCGAACTGCAGACTTGGTCGTGGGGAATGATCTAGTGGAGGTATCATGGATGACTAATACCAGTGTGTCTGAGGTATGAGCGAGGTTTGCATCATCTCCAAAGGGGGTCGCTAGCCTGTGGGATAACTAATAAGTTGCTCATGTATACTGCATCAAGGGCATGATTGAAGTTACTCGGACTTGGTGAGGGTAGGTGGATCACGTACTATGTCAAGTAGTGTAGTCAAGATACTAAATGACAGGTACGAGTGATTGGCGCCAAGAGGGGGGAGAGACTATGAAGTCCTGTAATCGTGTAACAAAAGTCGGGGAGCCCGATTAGTAGTCTACAGTGCTACTACCCCCTCTGTGTGGGAAACAGGTAAGCCCTCCAGACAATGGCCATCGCTGGAGACCATTGTATATGATCATGACGTGTACCACTCCCATCTTCAGCAGGTGTCTTTCATATCCTGTCACATGTGGTGTATCCTCTGAGTGTCTCACTATCCCGGGATCTATTGGGTCTATCTCTGGCACTCTGAGGGGGTCTAACTCAAAATCAAGCAATTCCATCTATGTGTTCGTCGTGTGTGCATTGATGTTACGTAGGAGTATCTCTCCGTGCCTGGAAATCTCCACAATATTATCGTATATCATCTCATATGGGCTATGACCCTCTGTAGTGACCTCTTGCACATATGATGATGTATCTGGGGGAAAATAACATACTGCAATAAAGAGCAGTCGTCTATTAGGTGGCTGGGATCACACCCACATATGCCGTGCATGTTCCTCCTTCTGCATCACATAGATAAGCAGTCTTAGGTGTGATTTACCAAAATTGCTACCCCTCAAGAACCTCGTACCCCACTATCCCTCCTCGTCTCATGTTTGAAGGATGACTCTTAGGTGTATCCCGTGACTATGGGTAGTCTTCTCTCTGGACTCTCATGTGTCTCGGTGTAGAATATCATCTCCCTGTCGGTGGAAGTCTCCGAGTTGTTCTTCTGCAGATGAGTCGGTTCATCATTGCTTATGGGACTGCAGACATGTGAGAGCCATTTGGATGCGGGGGGCTGGCAGGATTCTTGCCACTTTTCCCCCCCCCTCATTTCTTCGTCACGTGGGGATCAGTGGCTTGGCTCTCTTTATCAGGTCCTTAGATATTCCACGAGTGGCAGGATGCTTCCTAGGCCATTTCTATTTGACGGCACCTAGTTGAGCCTTGCTCTCTGGAGGACATGCCTATCTCCCGATATAGACCAGTGCATGCTGATATGGATTCAGCTTGGTAGATACTGGCTAGTATTGCTGCTTGGCAGATCTGAAGGGCCAGATGCACGGAGGCCATTGATGGATCTCAGGACCACCCTTCACATAGCTTGGCCAGTATTTGGGCTGATACCATTCACACTATGATGGCTAGCTGGGCGAGCATGCAAGGGTCCTCCAAGGCAGCCTCTTCCAGGAGGGTTATATTCCTTATGAAATGGAGGGGCTCACCTTTTTTCTCAGAGACATCATCAGGGTTGAGGTGGCATTTTCAGCCTCAACCTTGGTTTCTCTCCAGCTCTTTGAGTTTTTGCTTACTCTTCTAGAGTGTTTTTTCTCATGTCCAACATGATGTATTTACGCATTGAGCTTGCTCTTGCAGGTTTCTTTCATACTTAATAGAAGTCTCTTTCATGGGAAAAAAAGGAGTCGTCTCTGAGAGCCCCTGGGTCTGTGACCATAGGGTGCCATTGCAGCTCCATACCGCTATCTTCAATCTGTGTTGTCCCCCCACCCCATGGCCTCGGCACTAGAAGTCTCTTTCATGGGAAAAAAAGAAGAAGTCTCTGAGAGCCCCTGGGTCTGTGACCATAGGGTGCCATTGCAGCTCCATACCGCCACTGTCATGGCTGTCCCTGGCTCTCTAACCATGATATGTCCTCCCCGAGATATTCCTGCATTTCATACCTTTCCATTTGATTGATTTCTCGTAGTATGGGTCAGCATTGATCAAGTGCCAATTCTCGCTAAATTGTATTCATTCTTTTGCATGTGTTTCAGTTTAAGTGATATACAATGTAATTCCTCTAAGAGTCATCTTCATGTGGATAAGTTTGTGGGAAGAGCCAGCAGCATAACATCTGTATCTGACAAAGTCAATAATCTAGAGTAGTTGGATGAATAGATTGGATTTATTATGTAGGTGGATTGAATTATGTAAGTGGCATATTTAGATCGGATTTATTATGCAAGCGGCATATTTAATATTTCACGCCTTGGCAAATTGTGAATGCAGTGGAAAAGTGCAGCGTCGGTTTGTGCCTTTAAAAAGAATCCTAGCAGCTGTTATCAATGAAGCAGTAACACCAACATCATGTTACTATTATCTTGCATTATTGCTGCAAGATGACACTAATCTTGTACTGGCCTTTCGGGTAAGGGGTATTTTTGGGTAGGAAAGGTATCATGAATCACATTTTGAGAGTAGCCTTACACTTTTTGATGTTCAATGGATGTTGTTATTAGGAAGTGCGGCCTCCTCTGAGCATGCTTGTTCCAATCTGGAAAGCACTTTGTGAAGCAGTTGGAAATTAGTCATTGGGCCATGACCGGTTTCTATTTCCTTTATGGTAGGTACTTCTCGTTTTCACTGCTACTAACTTTACCACATGCAAGGCACATGCTGGGGTTTGATTTGTCATTGTAGAACATTGTTTGCTGTGATTATAACTTCAGTTTGTCTTGTCCTGTGCAGAGATTTTGATCTCATGTATGCTTTATGATCCTTGGGAGTTGGAATGATAAAAGGCGTACCTGGACATGAAAAGGAAAGATAATGTCCATTTTGATGCAATGCCATGAATCCTAAACATGCCTTAGTATCATATTCAAAATCTTGAATTTTGAATAAACCAGAGCTAAAAAATGATAGAAATAGTGAAGACAGCTTCAGCAAGCAAAGACAGAATGGAAGCTTGCGTGAGAGGAGGGGGAAACATTAGTTATAGGATGGACTTGGTATTTAATGGGTTGGAGAGAGTGTTGTCAAGAGCGTGAATGTTTTCCTTTACCAGTATTAAGAAAGAAGAGAACTGTGGAAAACAAAAGGGGTGTCAATGTGTATGTCCAGGCAGCAGCACAAATCAGGTGCTGCTTGCACTGGAATTCACAAATGCTGTTGTTCCAGGTGTACCTTTCCACATTTTTTACATGCGGCAACTCATTCTTGCTACTACGTGAATACTCATACTTGCAAGGCAATAAATGTTTCCTGTTATTGAGGGGTGAAGAAAATCAGGCAGATGGAGCGACTACTTCATAGTCAAGCCGCAGAGGCAATTGAGAGGAATAGAGAACAGTTTGTAGTGCCAGTCTGCTCATTGTTGATGTTCTATTTGCATATAACTCTGAGAGTATAAGAAATTGCCACTGTTTGATACCCGAAGGACCATTTTGAGCGGCTTTGTAGTCACCTATCCATTGTGCCATCTGGTTTTTATTTTGCTTTTGGTATCAATGAAAAAGACTTGTTGAAATTTTGTAATATTAAAGGCAGTGGCCAATGTATTATTTAGTTAGGAGGGTTAAGGGCTCTTTTTCCTTCTAAGGTTTTCTACCCTAACCACAGTTAGTGGTTGAGTTTAGGATTAACTCACCCTAGGGTTTTTGTTGACAACCCTTTGTACTTTCATTCTTACACGTTTTTGATCAGCCACCTAGGGCAGCTTTTATAGCTACTCTAGAACAATTACTTCAACTCGAGCTGTCACATCAAAATTTCATATGACACTGCTAATATGAATCAAGCAAATTGTTGCATCAACATAACAAGCATATAGGATTACAAGCATGTTGAATTTACATAGAGTTGAAGGTAATTCCAATTCCTATTAGACGTTTATGTTATCCATCCTTGCAATAAGGATTTTGAGATGATTTCTTGCTTGGGTTTCACTAAAGCTATCTTGGTTTAGACCAAGGTGGATTACCATAGCCATTGCTTCACCCTTGGTGTGAGGCAATCATGGTTATCTTGCAAGGGATTCTAATATTTGTAATGATCAAACTCCTTATATATGAAACATGGAACCCTGTTGACACGACCCCAACACTCTTGAGAATCCGAACTTGCAAGTACAAAGAAACAGAGGTAGGCATTCTCACCACCCAACCATGACATCCAGGGCTAGGATGTCCCCTCCGAGCCACGAGCTGAGCTGTTAGCATCTTGTCACATCTCCCAACTAGATCCCTACTAGCCTAGCGTCCCATACCACAAGGTGGCATCCTCACGAGTCTTGTATTCACTGCTTGGTCTTGGCCTATGCTAGAAAGCACGTGCGCGCCCTCAACACAATCCAAGATCTAGACCAACAAGGAAGAGCTAAGCTTGCTTTGACTTGCATGATTGAAAATTGAACCCCTGGGCTACTTGTATAAGCTCAAGCCCAACATTGCTAAAAATAGTAGAAACCCTAATTCATTCGTGCCATTGCAACTCAACCCAAGAATCGCTTGCCTAGCCCAAAGCCTCCCCACGCTTCTTAAGGTAGTCCTGTGTGCCTAAAACACATTAGATATGGGCCATGCACATGACATACTCCCCTTTCTTTAAGAACTCACTCTTGAGTTCATAAGAAAGTTTGGAAACTCTCTTTGTCTCCCATGTAGAATCTTCCTCCGACACGATCCTTCCACTTCATCATGTATTAAGTGATCATCCTATTTCTAACTGTTAATAGCCATTGAGCATGCTAATGGATCTGGCCCATCCAAACCCTACGGGCTTTGAGCCACAAATGGCTTAGTTTCGAAGTAGTGGTCGGGATCGCCTAAATTGTCAAAGATAACACAAGAGTCATTTAGATCCCGTATATGGATAACACGAGCCATTTGAAGACAGAGAGAGGGTTGAGAGAATCATCATATGCCTTGGTGCCATATGGGCCCTAGTAGTTATAACAAAAGAGAGAGAGTGGCACAAGGAATAGGGTTGGTCCTCCCTTCAAAAGGTGACATGTATAAAAGGCCAAGTGGTCGACTTTGGTCTTCATTGTTGTATGCATCCTTTGAGAGATACAAGCTCTCTTCTTCCTCATGTGTTGAGGTTGAGGTTTGCTTGCTCTCCTTGTCTGCCTTTGGTATTTGCCATGATTCCCCATCACCTTCTTCTTCTTCTCCATCCCCTTCCCTTCTTCCTTCCCCCTCCCCTCTCTTTCTCACCCCCTTCTTCTCGGTGGAAACCCCATTGCAACGATCCGGTAAGCACTCAGTGACATGAGTGAAGGCTTTACTACGCAATGCTCCCACAAGGAGTAGCACGAGAGTAAGGAGCTCCGTCGTCATACTTCCACTATTCCCACAACACGTCTCCATCAGACAACACAGCTTTGGAGCCACTGTCGGGGAGATACGAGGTATGCTTTTGCGTTTGTTTAGCTTCCTCTCGTAAACAACCCATTGCACATGTCCTTAGGCCTTGTTAGTGGAGATTAGGAGTGGATTGGAGGTGGAAAAGAGTGAAGAAAGAGTGATTTTAGAGTAGAAAAGCTTACTTTTGAACTTTCTGTCCATCAAGCCATTTTCATGCATTTGAGCTTGTTTTTTATTGTTTTTTGATGTTTGTTTATACAAGAAGGTATTTAGAATGATTGCTAAGTTGATTGTAGTGTCAAATCCAACTAAAAATACTTGAAAATGAGGAGTGGAGTGGAATTCCGAATTGGTTTTGGGTGCTTGACAGTCAAACTTGTAGAAACCACTCGTTTGTGTGCCAAAAGTTATTGTTTTGTGAAGTTTTTTGTTTGTGGTAGATAGTTTAGGTCCTTAACAACCCCTCTATGCACACAAACCTGGAATAGGACTTGGAATCCCTCTAGCCAATCCAGCAATATAGGGCACAACATGCTCCATTACTGCCACCCATACTAGGTCCGCAATCGTATCCACCTCGTATAACTCCAGTCAACCAAGTATTGGTGAAAGAACTATCTAATGATTGGGAAGAGCCTGAGCATGAGCATGGTAATCCCGACTATCATCCTTACGAGGAAGGAAGTGGCATCACAAGTCACTACCTTTTACATGAGGATCAATATGTCCGTATTAGACAGCGCCCGTAGCCTCAAGGGCAAGAGACATGAATTCCTTAGCATAAAGGCCCCCGATCCAATGCTATATATGTCAAGGTCCCTCACAGGGCAAGCGAATGCCCGTATAAGGGCACAATGAACCCTCCTGTATCATGCTTTAATTGCCAAGGGTCGCACTTTTTAAAGGACTCTCCATACAAGGGTCACCCCTGTGGTCCCGCGCCCCACAAGTCCCACGCCCTTGTGCATTGGATGTGGAGGGGAGCTATTCAAGGATTTCCTCCTAAGGAGGCTAGTGGCTCCGACCACCCCGCTCAAGAGCACTAGCATCAATTTACTAAGCATTGAACAAGGTCAAGTAGTGGTGGTGCCCTTGATGGTCATCACAAGGATGCAGGCAAAGGCTGTAGGCAAAGAAATGAAGAAGCAAGCAAGGAAGGACAGAACTCCCATGTTCGAGGCACACTAGCCCCCACAAACCAAGCCCAAGAAGGCCACCAGGGTGGGCAAAGGAACAAATCAAGTGCTTATCCAAGGCGGTTCAAATGAGGGGACAACCACCCTCGCCAGCTCCTCTGGTGCCAAAGAGAGTGGAAGAAGATGAACCACCCAGCTTCGATAACTCAAAGGTTCTCGACTTGATGCAACAGATGTTTCAAGAGGACCCAGTGTTGCAGAACCTAAGGGAGGAGGAAGACCTCTATAGCCTTGAGGAGCCACTATCGGTCGGAAGGGAGACCTCCTAGGAATTGCGTGATATTGTCGGGCTAGAATCCTTCCTCTCCACAGAGGTTAATATGCCAATTGCACCTTGTTAAGGGGGAATTCTACCCTCTGGCGAGACCTCTCAAGCTGGATAAATGGGCAAATCTTGGCGTAAGGACCTACTAACCCCGAAGACAACCGACCATAGGAGGAGGGACCTAAGGTTCCCATCGATAACTTAGGCCAATACTTTGAAGGTGATGACACTAATGCATCTATCCCCATAACCTACCAGAACCAAAAGGTTGATGCAATCCTAGATGGGGGAGCAGGTGTGAGTGTCTGCACCAAAGAACGTTGGGAAACGTGGGGGAAATTTTCCCTCGAGTAAACCCATTTGGTAGTGAAGCTAGCTGACAGTTGAACTGCAGAATCCCTAGGAGTTCTCACGGGTATTAACATTAAGGTGTTTGGTTTCACACACCCCGTTCAATTTGTGGTTATGGACTTCACCCCTAGCAGCTCGGATATGAAGCCATCCTAGGTAGGCCCTTCCTACGAATGTCCAAACTTGTACATGATTGGCGCACATACAACATCTATTTACACCATGAGGAGAAAATCGCGCAAGTGGACCTGTGCACATACAAGGCCCACCCATTGTCAAGACACCTATTTGTGGAAAAATCCGACACAACGGACATGACCTCATCCCTAAAAGTGTTCCAAACTTGTGAGAGAAAATGCAATGGTAAGGAGATGAGTTTTGGTATGCCCCTCTCCCCGAGCCTAAATTCTCTCGAAATTGGATGCACATTCTGGCAAATATTAACGTCCTAGAAAGAATAGGGTTACAAATAACAACCCCAGAGCGTGAAGGGTTGAATATGGTGGTGTCCCTCTAAATGTTTAACATGCTCAAACCCCACGAGGTGAGCAAGGGGGAAGTGAGGGAAAATAAGACCTCCATTGCCGCTGACATATGTGGGGGCCACTACTGCTCCACTACTGCTCACCATGAGTTTCTCTCCAATTGGGGATCTCGGTTGAGTAGAGTTACCTCTCCAATCGGCTCCATGAGTGCCGTGGAAGAGCCCCCTTCAGGTCCCTGAAGCTCCAAAGTTCCAAAAGCTCGAAGGCTTCCACCAGGGGCAAGGGAGAAGACACCAAAAAAGTGGAGGAGGAGGAGGAGGAAGAAAAGGACTTGCGATGATGATAGGTTCCTTCTCCTTATAAGGCCTACACAATAGAAGACCACAAAATCTTATACCAGCAGGCCAAGAGAAGCCATGAAGAAGGTTGCTTCCAAGGATACGATGGCCCGGTCTAAGTTAAGGAAGTGAACCTGGCACCAGAAGGGGCGGAGCCACAACCGGTATACATAGCAGATGACCTCACTTCCAACGAGGAGCAGGCCTTAATTTTCGTCCTTCGAGAATACATGGCTTGGAATTATATAGACATGAAGGGTGTGCCCGCTGAAGTCATGCGCAGCACACTATACCCATGATAGATGACATCAGGCCATTGTGACACTGTCCCTATCCTATGAATCCCAAATATGCGCTCGTAGTGAGGGAGGAGACCAAAAAACTCATAGATATGGGATTCATCTATGAGATAGAGCATATAGACTAGGTGTGCCCATTGTGATAGTCCTAAAGAAGAATGGAAAAATTCGGGTATGTGTGGACTTGGAAAAGGTCAATGCCGCCATAAGGCACAACCACTATCCATTGCCTTTCATGGAACATATTCTAGAAAGAGTAGCCGGGAAAGAAGCTCACAACTTCCTAGATGGGTTTTTTGGGTACAATCAGGTATACATCGCCCTGGATGATCAAGATAAAACCGCCTTTGCAATCGAATCCGGTGTATATGCGGCTAAGGTGATGATATTTGGACTCCCCAATGCGCCCGCCATATTTCAGCACGAGCGACTGATGATCACCACCTTCAAGGAGTACCTAAGGGACTTTGTAGAAGTCTTCTTGGATGACTTGTGCATGAATTCAAGATGGGATACTCATCTAAAATACCTGAAGCTAGTCCTTGAGAGGTGCAGATTGTACCAAATATCCCTAAAGCTTCTCAAGTGTCACTTTTGGGTTAAACATGAAGTGATTCTCAGTCACATAGTGTCCAAGAACGGGATCTCCATGGATTACAATAAGATCAAGCTCATTCTAGATCTACCCCCACCATGAATGCCAAGGGAGTGCAGTGCTTTACAGGCCATACGGCTTACTATCAAAGATTTATCCTATTCTACGTAGACATAGCCCAGTCATTGTACACGTTGTTAGTAGTCTTTGCGTGGACTGAAGAGTGTTAGAGATCCTTCGAAGCCCTCAAGCTAGCTCTGGCTACAACATCGGTATTGCGAACCTCGGACTAGAATCTAATATTCCACGTCCACATAGATGCCTCAAACTTTGCCATCAGATGCGTGTTAGCCCACCAACAGAGTACAACTTGGATTACCCTGTGTACTTTGCCAGCTGACAATTAAATGATGCCGAGGTTAATTGCACTACAATAGAGAGGGAAGGTCTAGCCATGGTTTATGTAGTTAAGAATTGCAGTCACTACTTGCTAGCCAACAAGTTCATCTTTTTTGTTGATCATCAGGCACTACTATATCTGGTTAATAAGCCATGCATGAGGGGACACGTAACAAGGTGGATGCTAATCCTCTTGGAGTTCGACGTCACAGTCGTGGTGTGTAAAGGAAAGACCCACATCCTAGCCAACCACCTCTGGAGAACTCCCAACGGACAATCTCCAACGGGAGTCGAGGATGACCTCCTAGATGCTCCCTTATTTCTCATTGATATAATTTGGGAATGGGCAGTTGAAATAGGTCACTAAAACTGGCAAACGAGTTCTACGGATAAAGTCCTTAAGAAGGACAAAGCTCGCAAACTCATTAAAGATGCAGCGCTATACCAAATAATTGCATGCCAACTCTACGGCATGGACAAATATGGCATTATACACACGTGCATGTGCGAACACGAGTATGTGGATGTGCTTGAGGAAGCACATTCCGGAATAGCAAGCGGTCACTTCGCCGCTAACATTATGGCACATAAGGTGTTACTCTGCAAGGCGCATGCCCCTAGACGGAGTCGAGATGGATGGCTACCTTAATGGTAGCAAATTGAAAAAATATTATGGTCCACTCACTCTACAGACCCTCCAGGCCATTCATAGAGAAAAGGAGCTCAAGGTCGAGGTAGCCTGGATGAAATGCCAGGTTATCGAAGAAGCCCAGATATGTAATGACAAAATTATACCATGAAAACAAATGGATTTGTTAAAGGCAATAGTAGAACACCTAGGCCCCCGAGTCTGATGAACTAATGATAGATCTAGCTAGGTTGAGTGTCCAGTTGCATGGCCTGAGTACAAGCATTGAGGCACTCATGGATCCAAGAGCGAGCCATAACTTCATCTCCCATGAGGTATGGGAAGTGCTAAAGGTACCGCTAAACATTAATGTTGCTTCAGTTCAAGTTATCAACAGTCAAATCTTAAGTACATTGTGGTATGTGGACTTGAAACTCATTGTTGCCCGCCAGGTGGTAGAGATTTGTTTTGATTTTCTTCCCATAGTGATGATTGACGAACATATGATCCTAGGAAGGACCTGGTGCTATGCCATAAATTGACAAAAAAATTGAAGAGCGTGAACTGCCACTCTTGCGTACGGTGGAAGAACCTTAGTAATTCCTCTTTGTAAAGTTCATTCCACTCCCCCTATAGTACGACCACCTTCAAGAGGAAAGGAAATTTTAAAGGAAGACAATTCCAAAGCTCCAGATGCCTCCCGTAACCCTTGTTCTACTCCCCAGAAGGAAATCTATCCCGATTCCGCTCGAAGTCCTAGCCCTAATTGCAATAAATCCAAACCTTGCCGCAAATGACTGTATCGCCTCTACTTCCCATGTCCAATGCCATGAGAATGACCCAAGGAT
Organism: Dipteris shenzhenensis; assembly: GCF_047967505.1. Taxonomy (NCBI): domain Eukaryota; kingdom Viridiplantae; phylum Streptophyta; class Polypodiopsida; order Gleicheniales; family Dipteridaceae; genus Dipteris; species Dipteris shenzhenensis. The sequence continues at coordinate 44,794,805 of NC_141614.1, forward strand.
TCCGCAAACAATGGGTGCACAAGGCTGTCCTTTGTGCATATTACATAATGCTACTCCGAAGGAGGACAACAACCTTGGAAGACCAAAGCCATGGAAGGATTTTCAACCCCTTCTCGCCCCGTGCCAACACGTGCCAACACGTGCAGTTCCATTAAAAAGCAAGGTCCGACGCTGATCGCCTTGCTTGCAAAGAAAAATTCCAATACTCCACGATTAGAAGATTCACAAGGATTGGGTTGCGACAAAGCTCCTAAAAGCCCATGACTACTGTTAAGGCAAGCGATATGTTTGGATCCCAAAGCTTTCAACAACATAGAATACACACCCTCAACCAACTAGGATTCATAAGGTAGCCACCCAAGAACCTGCGTCAACTTCTGAGGCAGTCCCACAAGAACCTATCCTCGAGCCTAGTATGATGGACCATTCTACTAGACCAAGGAATATCATGATCCCACGTATAGTGCAACTCAAGGAGAAAGTCATCAAGGTCATTGAGGGAGCAACACAATAATAGACCCCTAAAAATAGGTCGGGTACACAAGAACCTTCCTCCAAGCCCATGCAAACACCATCGGAAGTCACCATACTCAGGGTAGTACTTGTACTGTCGATTGGACCTACTCCTCTCAAATCAAAGGCCGTCGTACCATAAGAACCTGCCCTGCTTTGGGTACAACAACACAAGAACTCGCGTGCCTTATTTCGAGGGAGGTTCATTAATGTGAACGCTGCAGTGCTGATACACACCCGACAACCAAGATGATGCACAAACTCAGCACATGCTTTACCTGGCTGATGACAAGGTATGCTGTTGTTTGGCATTAACCTCCACTGCATTCCACATAATCAACCCTTCACTAGGTATGATGCTTCACCTGGCTAATGACAAAGTATGTTGCTGTTTGGTATTCAACTCCACTGCATTCCACATAATCGACCCTTCACTAGGTGCACAATTATTAAGTCTAGGTCTAGGTGAGTTTATACGGTAGGCATATCACCCACATGCACCATCGACTCACAAGTCCTTGATATTCACAATGTACCCACCCAAATTCAAGGTCAGCATTAGGTGAATGCATTAGGTGAATACGGCCAATACATTTTTGCATCCTTGCATGATGACCTCACGAGTCTATGCATTCCCAAGTCTGTCTACCTCGTTTTTTCTCCTGGGTAGCACCCTCAGCATGCGACAACCCCCTCAATAACTCAAACACCTATTAAAATTCCCCTTTTTTCAAGCCCAATTGGTACCCCGTCACCCTATGGCCATCTCATTGGATCATCGCCTTACTGTCATCCCGTCAGATCATTGCTTTATTGCCATCTCGTCGGATCGTCGTCATACCACTAACCCGCACACTAACCCGCAGATGACACTATATAGTCATCACATCAAATCATCACCATCCTTCCACCCCCTTGACTCGTCTTATCCATCCTTCCAGATCGTCTCCATAATGCTATCCCCTTGGTTGGTGGGATGCTGAAAACTATAAAAGGATTGTCGCCTTAGCAAAAATAGCTAAACTTTGTCAGTTTTTTGCCAAAATTCCACAATTTCTTGCCCCCTTCCACACTACCTACCAGCCCACATTTGAATGTTCTCCGCCTCTTCCTCCTCCACAGACTCATTCGTTATGTGCCTATCCTCCTTCTTGGATCTTGAAAATGAATTCTTTGAATTCAAAAGGGAACTCGGTCTCCACCCCCAAATCCAGCACTTGCCAATCCATTGCCCACTGGCCCATCTAAGTCTCAGAGCACACCCTTAGGATCAATCAGGATGCCGTTTGACATACTTGCAACTGAACTACAAACTGAGGAGGAGATCAATACTCAACAGACCTCTCAAGAGCCATCAAAAGTGGCTGCCACCCCCCCTCCTTGATCTTCTAGGAAGCGCACGCCAGCTCCAACACAAGGAGAATGCAAAGTCGTAAGGGCATTGGCACACTCTCTGCTTGGTGAAGCCTGGCTCCAGCAACTTAACAGCTGCGCCATAAACTCCAAATACGTGTATGAGGGTTAGAATTATACCCTCTATTACCACAACGTGGCCGCATACCAAGTTCTGAATGATCTAGAGGTGAAAGCATCCTACCCTGCCACTTTAACATGAAGCTGCTGTGGGGAGTTCGTAGGCACTTACAATTTAAATTCGCAGGCTTGCATACTCTGAGATGCAACATGGACCCCCCACTTCCACCACCTCAATGTGGATGTAGTGCGCGTTGCCTTTGGCCTACCAGTAGTTGTGGAATTATATACGCAAAAGAAGAATCTGAATGAGCCCCTTAGCAAAATCTGCACCTACGACAGAAAGAAAAGTAAGGGACACATCCACTTCTCAAAGCTCACAGTGCCAAAATTGGATAAATCGGCAAGAGTGCTGTAGCTGTTGTTACAGGTCAGACATATGGACCACCATCAGTCTATAGTGTTGAACATCCGCGCCAGGCTGGCTGAGCCGCAAGTCACAAACTAGGCAGATTATTTATGCACTCAGATGAGAGAGGACCTCAAAACACATGGAAATGTTCTGGGAAACCTAATCCTTTACAAGCCCATAATTTACCACATGTTGGAACAGCATCTGCCTGTCGCATACGGGCTAGCCGACAAAGGAGCCACATGAGACATTCCAATAGAAAAAGGGACAGTGGCGGCCTACCTCAAAAGGCTTAGGATTCATCCAAGTGCAACCACATCAAGCCACCTTGCTCAACAACCACTCGACAGTCAATTGAGGGAGCAATATGAAGACCATCAATTACGAGAATTCCTGGAGAGACAGAGATGCTGCAAGGCCTCAAACCATCAATCCAAAGGCAAGGCGTCAATCCAAGCCCTCGTTGATGTAAACATGTTTCAAGGGGAAGATACATAAATATTAGCCTCCACTTAAGGGCATAATCAATTCCCCCCACCTCCTCTGCTCCATAGACTACAGCCACCACCCCCGTATAGGCCCAAGAGCCATCTTCTTTTATCACCAACTCTTCTTTCTCTCCATGGGCAGGGCTCACAAAAGCCTTATAATTTTGCAGTGCACTTGAGTATCGAACACCTGCAAGTTGTAGCGAGATGTCTGTTGAACAATTATCAAAGCCAGACAATATGGAGATCCAATTATTAGATGCCATGGCCCAACTCCCTCAGGTACTATGCACAATTTTGCAGTGGAGGCAACATAATGCCTCACAATTGTCATTCTCTCTGCTGCAAGCTCAAGTCAGCCAGGACACGCGAAAGCCACACCCTCATGGTTGTTGCACAAGCTACCAACAAGCAAACTACCCTAGATAGAGCAGAGGACTACAGGGCCAAGGTCGAGGACCTAGAGGTGACTATTACAAAGCTCAAGGATGAACTCTTTGCTAGTGAATCCTTGGTTTAGACCATGATGGACCACCTGCACAAGGCAGAATCAAGCCTCAGAACCGCAAAAGAGCGGCAGATACAGATTGAGGAAATGTATGCAAGGCATAGGGAGGGATTTGACTGACAAATTCAGATGCTTCAAGACCTCGCACAGGAGCGAACCCTCACCATCACCTTGCATATAAAAAATGAGTGGCTTCGCACCTCTCGATGCCAAGAGGAGTCCATGCTGGAGGACATGGAGGAGTAGAAATTTGCCATGTAAAGGAAGGTCTCTGCACAGGTCGCCACCTACACACTATCCCCACACACAATCCCCCAAACACTTTCAGATGCACTTTGATGAACTCCACGTATGAAATCTTATCGTCCACACTATCTGACCGCTCCTCTCCCATCCAACACTCCCAACCATCCTTCATCGAAATCCCAACCACTATCGTCTCGTTCTAGCTATGTCCTACTTCTCACTAGACCTTCATCTTGCCAGCCTATCTCTGTCCCTTCGATCTTTTGACCTTAGCCACCCGCCCCGTTCTCTTAAACTTCTATGTGTGGTGTCGAATAATCACCGAGTCCACCAGTTATCCATAGGATGATGACATGATGCAGCTAGCCAAGACCAAAGAAATGAGCCCATGGGTATGTGCTCCCAAAAGCATCCAAGCTAACATCGAATGGATGCATTCATAAGTTCAAACTCAAGGATATTTACCTGCCTTATCACTCCATGACTTCCCACCCCCTTGACATCATCATTTTTTTCAACAGGGTGCTACAAGCTCTTCAAAACTCACACCCTTGGTGAGCAATTTTTGAAATGATTCATGTAGCATACCCTAAAGTTGTCACCAAGGAGGATGGTCAAGAATCCGTCTCCGTCTTTAACGCTACCACCCCACCCACAGATATTCCTAACCTCAATCCGACACACCCCACAAATCCTTCCCACCCCCCTCAGCAACCCATCAATTCCATCCCACCTCCCGTTCCTCACACAAGCTAACCCGAGTACTCCTCCAATGCCTCCAACACTAGCACCGCATAGCACGGGACCTCCTAGTCCATATCCTCCAATGCTGTTGACCTACCAGATGCTCAAAGCTATCAATACATTGCTACGATGGCTCACAAATCTAGTTGACAGGCTGATTGACCTTTTGATCGTAGGAAATGCAGAGGAGGATCCCATGCCAAATGCAGATGATGATGTTCCTCTAGCACCCCCCTCATCATCGCCAAAATATGTACCATGGTAGCCTGACCTCCAATCCTCCCAGGACTTACCTCGACAATGCTCATGCATCACTAGAAGGCCCAACTCAAAGGCTTTTGCCTTCATCTATATGAAATAATGGAAGTTTGCCCCCTCACTACATTTACCACTAAGTCCTTCAACGATTCGAGGTGAGCCAACCCGAAGCACACATGTGACGGCTATAACTTAGCTCCAGATGCACCTATTCCCCTCATTGACATAGATGCAAGACTTCAACCCTACGGGTGCCTCCCCTTTTTGAAGAAGGAGCAATTTTGGCTCTCCTATCACAATGCACCCCTCCACCATTGGATCCATTTCATCTATACGCCCATGGAACAATGATGGTCTTGGGCCTACTTCCGAGAGCTCCAAAAGAAAGATCACAACATCATATATAACTTCCCTAAGTACATCTTTCCCAAGGAAATGACTTAAGAAGGATTTTGCTTTTGCTTTCAGTCATTCAATGATACTTATGGCTCGGTACCAGACCAGCGGTGGTAGCAATAGTGCACTTCAACCGCCTTATCCTTCAACTACTCCGAGATCTCCCGGCCCACAGCTGTCTAATCAATGATAAACTTCACAATCTCAACAACCAAATTGTCTTCAACCTCGACATCAACCCCTCCCAATTCCAAGACTTGCATCTGTACCTTTGGGTCCAAAATCTCCATGGCCGTCACATTCGCACATTTGGGGACATGCATGCCACCCACTTCTGGAAGTATCGGCCTTATGTCACAATGGACTGCTACACAATACTCTAGATGGTCCTCTGCACTCACTTACTGTAGTGCGGCTTAGTAACAAGAAGGAAGGGGGGCATGTTAACAGCCATTGAGCATGCTCATAAATTTGTCCCATCCAAACCCTACGGGTTTTGAGCCATAAATGGCTCAGCTTCGAAGTAGTCATTGGGATCACTCAAATTGGCAAAGATAACACAAGATCCATTTGGATCTCATATATGGATAATACAAGAGCCATTTGAAGACATAGAGAAGGTTGAGAGAATCAGCATATGCCTTGGCACCGTATGGGCCCAAGTAGCTATAACAAAAGAGAGAGAGTGGCATAAGGAATAGGGTTGCCCTCCCTTCAAAAGGTGACATGTATAAAAGGCCAAGTGGTTGACTTTGGTCTTCATTGTTTTATGCAACCTTTGAGAAATACAAGCTCTCTTCTTGCTCATGTGATGAGATTGAGGTTTGCTTGCTCTCCTTGTTTGCCTTTGGTGTTTGCCACGAACCCCCTTCACCTTCTTCTCCTTCTTGCAATGATCCGGTAGTCACTCAAGTGAAGGCTTTACTACATAATGCTCCCAAAAGGAGTAGCATGAGAGTGCGGAGCTCCATCAGAACACTTCCAACATCCCCATGACATGTGTGTCTCTGCCAGACATCTCTGCCAGACAACACACTAACTTGACATTCATGAAATCTAAGAACAATTTCAAGTAGGTGCGGTACAGAGTTCAAATCTTCAAACTTTGTAAGTAGTACTACTTGATCCTCAACACCCAATACTTCCTTTAGTCTATTGACATGAAAAACTAGATGAATTCTCACATCAAGAGGCAATTCCAGTTCATATGCAACCTATCCCATTCTTCTTACAGTCTTGAATGGACCATAGTATTTGGGTCGATCAAGAGGGGGAGGAAACATCGATATGGAGGAGAAGAGGAGAGGTCAATTAGGGAGTTAGAAGAGAGTCAAAAGCTTACCAAAAGAGAATGGAAATGAGAGAGAAGTGAAAGAAAGTGAGAATTGAAATGAGAAGGATTCTAATTTCTAAAGAGTTTGGGAAAAAATTTGCTCGAGAGATTCAAATTTGACCTTACAAAATCAAAGTGCCGGGCGATTTAAATTTGAAGTGCAAACAAAAAGTCTGGGAAGATTTGAATTTAAAGTACAAACAAAAAGAGTCGAGATCCTCCTAAAAAAAAAGAGCCAACATTCTCCTAAACATTCTTCCATCCAATTTCCTTTCATCTGATTCTCATTGAACACACACGACATCCTTTCCGATAATAGACACTCTTTCTTGTATTTTATAGTAGTATGTAGTCCCTTTGTACACTTCCATTCCCTTTCTACACTTCCATCTCCTCTCCTCCTACCTCACTCACCAATCCACCCTCCTTCCCACCGTCTCCTCTCCTCCTTTGCCACCACCGTCACCGAGTGCCCGTCGTCTGTTGTGCTTCTGTCTGCCCACGAACTGTTAGCATGGCACTACTGCCAATCCCAGGGTGGCTCCTAGGGTCCAAGGAAATAGATGTGGGAGATTGGAACTAGAGTGCCATTATCCACAAACTCTCATGGATTAGGATGGCTCCCAAGGTCCAAGGTAAAATAATTCCTATGCATCCCATTTCCAAAGCTCAAGGTCATTTTGATGGAGATTGGCACCACTGCCATTCTGATAGAAAGTGACATTTTTACACGTGAGATTGTGGAGATTGGCACCAGTGCCATTCTCCACAAACTCTCATGGATTAGGATGGCTCCCAGGGTCCAAGGTAAAATAATTCCTATGCATCCCATTACCAAAGTGCAATGTCATTCTGATGGAGAGTGCCATCCTTATAGGGTGCCATCCTGATAAAGAGTGCCATCGTGTTGGAGAGTGCTATCTTGGTAGGGAGTGCCAATGTCTAAAACAATTAATGCAGAATTGTTCCCACATCTGTTTCCATCTTCCTTGTTAGCATGGCATTGCTGCCAATCTACATGACACTAACATAGACATAGAATGAGAGTGGGAAACTAATTGAGATTGTGGAGAATGGCACCAGTGCCAATCTCCACAAACTCTCATGGACTAGGGTGGCTCCCAGGGTCGAAGGAAATAGATGTGGGAGATTGACACCAGCGCCATTTTGATAGAGAGTGACGTTGTAATCCAAGAGAGTTTGTGGATAGTAGCACTGTGCCAATGTCCCACATCTGTTTCCATCTCCCTTGTTAGCATGGAAATACTACCAATCTACTTGACACTGACATATACATAAAATGAGAGTGGCAAATTAATTGAATTGTTCAGAATGGCACAGTGCCATTCTCCACAAAATCTCATGGATTAGGATGGCTCCCAGGGTCCAAGGTAAAATAATTCCTATGCATCCCATTTCCAAAGCTCAAGGTCATTTTGATAGAAATTGGTACCAGTGCCATCCTGATAGAGAGTAACATTCTAACACATGAGATTGTGGAGATTGGCACCAGTGCCATTCTCCACAAACTCTCATGGATTAGGATGGCTCCCAGGGTCCAAGGTAAAATAATTCCTATGCATCCCATTACCAAAGTTCAATGTCATTCTGATGGAGAGTGCCATCCTATTGGAGAGTGCTATCCTGGTAGGGAGTGCCAATGTCTCAAACAATTAATGCATAACTGTTCCCATATTTGTTTCCATCTTCCTTGCTAACGGGCATTGCTGCCAATCTACGTAACACTAACATAGACATAGAATGAGAGTGGGAAACTAATTGAGATTGTGGAGAGTGGCACCAGTGCCAATCTCTGCAAACTCTCATGGACTAGGGTGGCTCCTAGGGTCAAAGGAAACAGATGTGGGAGATTGGCACCAGTGCCATTCTGATAGAGAGTGACATTGTAATCCATGAGAGTTTGTGGATAGTAGCACTGTGCCAATGTCCCACATTTGTTTCCATCTCCCCTATTAGCATGGAACTGCTACCAATCTACTTGACACTGACATATACATAGAATGAGAGTGGTAAACTAATTGAATTGTTTAGAATGGCACAGTGCCATTCTCCACAAACTCTCATGGATTAGGATGGCTCCCAAGGTCCAAGGTGAAATAATTCCTATGCATCCCATTACCATGTTAGATATGCTCAATGACCCACCCTCCTGGTAACCACCAGTGGTCTAAGGTGCTCAATTGTAAGGCCTCCATATGAGGAGAAGCCATGTGTGAGCCCGGGACACTGGATGGATCCTGACTTGGATCCTGACTTGCATGTCAGATGAGGTCTATCAATGAGACTGTTGATGGTAGAAAGGTGATTGTGTGGGAGCCCCTTATTCTTGCTGGGGCCTAGGGGCTAGCCGGCCCCCACCTTGGTGGGGGTTAGGGGGTGAAAGCCCTCGAGGCGACGGTATAGGGAATATTCCCTAAATATTCCATGGACGACTAGTCGGTTCCACCTACTAGGTTGACTGGTCGGCTTCACCAACTAGGTTGATTGGTCGGTTCCACTGACTATGTTGATCTAACTACCGCCCTCATAGCTATAGAGAGGCAACCTCCCCAGTCCATTGTACCAGATCAGATCTTCCAGCTAGTAGCTCTTCACTAGTATCTGTCTAAATCACCATCTAAGCTCCACTATGGGAGCGCATGGGTGGACGGAGCCATCATCTGTACTACATCAATATTGCAAGAAAATTTGTTCATCTCCAGTTTGCTGTGTACTCTCTATTCTTTGTTCAGTTTCTATTCCGCTGTGCCGTGTAATTTAACATACTAAAGCTCAAGGTTATTCTGGTAGAAAATGGCATAGTGCCATCCTGACAGAGAGTACTACCATTAAAAGGAGTGCCAATGTCTCATACAATTAATGCATAAATGTTCCCACATCTGTTTCCATCTTCCTTGTTAGCATGGCACTGCCTGCCAATCTACTTGACATTGACATATACATAGAATCAGATTGGCAAACTAATTGAGATTGTGGAGATTGGCACCATTGCCATTCTCCACAAACTCTCATGGATTAGGATGGCTCCCAGGGTCCAAGGTAAAATGATTCAGGCTATGTATCCCATTACCAAAGCTCAAGGTCATTTTGATGGAGAATTCCATCTTGATAGAATGCTATTTTGATGGAGAGTGCCATTAGAATGATTGGACTAGTGACAAAATAAGGAGGCACATGGATTGCATGAGATTGGCACAAGTGCCATTCTGTACAATCTCACCTAGAGAATTCTCTACGATCATACTTCAGTGGGCACTGATCTGATTCTCTTTGTGACTGGCACAAATGAGTGTCAGTATCCACAAACTCTCATGGACTAGGGTGGCTCCTAGGGTCCAAGGAAATAGATGTGGGAGATTGGCACCAGTGCCACTTTGACAGAGCATGCCATTCTAATCCATGAGAGTTTGTGGATAGTGACACTATGCCAATGCCTTCTCCAACATCATGGCACTGCTACCAATCTACTTAACACTGACATAGACATATAATGAGAGTGGCACAAGTGCCATTCTGATATAGAGTGACATTTTGATAGAGAGTGATAATTTTGATAAAGAGTGTCAATGTCTCAAAAATGCTATGCATAAATGTCCCACATCAGTTTCCATATTTCTTGTTAGTATGGCACTGCTGCCAATCTACTTGACACTGGCATAGACATAGAATGAAAGTGGCACCAGATAGAGAGAGCCTCCTTATAGAGAGTGCCAATGTCTCAAAAATGTTATGCATAAATGTTCCATATTCCCTATCAGCATGGAACTACTACCAATATACTTAACACTGACATAGACATAGAGAGTGCATAAATGTTCCCACATTATACTTCAATGGGCACTGATCTGATTCTCTTTGTGATTGACACAAATGAGATTGGAACCAGTGCCATTATGACAGAGAGTGCCATTATAATCCATGAGAGTTTGTGGATAGTGGCACTGTGCCAATGTCTTCCCCAACAGCATGGCGCTACTACCAATCTACTTAACACTAACGTAGACATATAATGAGAGTGGCACCAGTGCCATTTTGATATAGAGTGCCATCTTGATAGAGACTGCTAATTCTGATAGAGAGTGACAATGTCTCAAAAATGCTATGCATAAATGTCCCACATCTGTTTCAATCTTCCCTGTTAGCATGGCACTACTGGCAATCTACTTTACACTGACATAGACATAGAATGAGAGTGGCGCCAGGTAGAGACTGCCTCCTTATAGAGAGTGCCAATGTCTCAAAAATGTTATGCATAAATGTTCCATATTTCCTATCAGCATATTGCTCTACTAATCTACTTGACATTGACATAGACATAGAGAGTGCATAAATGTTCCCACATCATACTTTAATGGGCACTGATCTGATTCTCTTTGTGACTGACAAAAATGAGATTGGCACTAGTGCCATTCTGATAGAGAGTGCCATTCTAATCCATGAGAGTTTGTGGATAGTGGCATTGTGCCAATGTCTTCCCCAACAGCATGGCACTGCTACCAATGTACTTAACACTAACATAGACATATAATGAGAGTGGCACCAGTGCCATTCTAATATAGAGTGCCATCTTGATAGAGAGTGCTAATTCTGATAGAGAGTGCCAATGTCTCAAAAATGCTATGCATAAATGTCCCACATCTGTTTCCATCTTCCTTGTTAGCATGGCACTGCTGCCAATCTACCTGACACTGACATAGACATAAAGAGTGCATAAATGTTCCCACATCATACTTCAATGGGCACTGATCTGATTCTCTTTGTGACTGACAAAAATGAGATTGGCACCAGTGCCATTGTGACAGAGAGTGCCATTCTAATCCATGAGATTTTGTGGACAGTGGCACTGTGCCAATATCTTCCCCAACAGCATGGCATTGTTGCCAATCTACTTAACACTAACATAGACATATAATGAGAATGGCACCACTGCCATTCTGATATAGAGTGCCATCCTGATAGAGAGTGCTAATTCTGATAGAGAGTGGACACTGACATAGACATAGAATGAGAGTGGCACCAGATAGAGAGTGCCAAAGTCTCAAAAATGTTATCAATAAATATTCCATATTCCCTATTAGCATGGCACTGCTGCCAATATACTTGACATTGACATAGACATAGAGAGTGCTAATTCTTATTACCAAAGCTCAAGGTAAAATAATTCATATGCATCCTGTTACCAAAGCTCAAGGTTTGGTAGTTATGTTATAAATCCTAAAACAAAGGACTGGACTAGTGGTGACAAAATAACAAGGAGGTACAGTAACAATTATATCAATTATACCAGTGCCAATCTCACTAGTGCCAATCTTTTAGTTTAGAATGGCACTGCTGCCAATGTACTCTTGCAACGTTTGAATCCAAAATATTTTATTACATGATTTTTTTTGAAATAAGTGACCCTGTCACATGATTTCTTCTTGCAATCTCCATTTTAAAATATATCATAGCCAAATTGTCACATGAGGGGGAAAAGAAAATGAGAGGAGACGAGTTCGCTCATTTAGATAAGGTGTTCTCTCATGCATTCGTGACATTTTTCTTTAAGAATCTATTAGCTATTCTAATATGTGTTTAGCTATACATTCTAATTGCTCCATATCCTAACACTAGGGGACAAATTTAAATCAACACACCTTGATAAGAAAAATGCACCATGGTAATGAGTGCTTCTATGTGCAGTCACAAAAGTAGATGAATTCAAATTTCAAAGACATCCCTATAGTTTCATTTAACTAGTTATTTTTATATTTTTAGATATTTTTATAGTTTCATATATATATATATATATATATATATATGTATGTATCTATATATATATACATACATATGTGTATATATATATATATATATATATACATATGTATCTATATATATATACATATGTATGTATATATATATATATATATATATATATTTCTATAATCATTAAATCGATTAAATTTAAAACACACAAACACACATACACACACACACATGTATTTTTTTCCATATATTATTTTATATTTTTATACATATATTTATATATTCATATATATGAGTATATACATATTCATATATATATATATATATATATATATATAATTTCTTACACATACATATATTTATATATTTAAACATACATATATTTCTATTTTTATATATTTATTTATATAGACATATATATTAAAATTTTGAAATTTAAAAAATTACAATTTTAAAATTTGAAATTTGAAATTTGAAATTTGAAACTTGAAACAAAGTACAAAAAGAAATTCAAATTTCAAATTTGAAAGCCATTGAGAAATAGAGGGAGGGAGGGAGGGAGGGAGGGAGGGAGAGAGAGAGAGAGAGAGAGAGAAAGAGAGAGAGAGAGAGAGAGAGAGAGAGAAAGAGAGAGAGAGAGAGAGACACCTGGACCCTGGTTCGAAATTTGTCGAGAGAGGTCTTCAACTTTGAAGGAGGCAAAGTACTCACGGTAGTCCCTAGGAGCAAAGTACTCACGGAGGTACTCACGGAGGTACGTAGGATAGCATCGCAGATTTTTAAGAGTCACAGAGACTATGCTTTCAACTCTCACATGAGTCACATCTCATAAAGGTAACTGTGAGTCTGTGAAACTGTGAGAGCCTAGAGGTTCGCGGGTGGTGGGATAGTAGGGCTGCAGGGGCACGATAGCGCACGAAGGGACAGATGTGTCTTGTCTCTTCAAAGAACACACAGAGGACGAAGCATATGTGTCTTGTCTCTTCCACGGACGCATAGTGGACGAAGCATAGGCTGCAGGCGCAATGAGGGGCAGCTTCCACAAAGTTCAACAGACTCACACACTTCCATTGTCCACAGTTCCACAGTTCACTTCAACCTCAAGGAATTGCAAGGGGGCACGATGGACAACGAACGAGGTGAATCGGATTGCAAGGGGGCACAGTGGATGACGAGCGAGGTTTCCAAGAAGAGGAGGGTTTCCAAGAAAGGGCGTGCGCTCAAGTAGGGTTTCTTGTCATAGTTTAGATTAATCTATTCCTATGCTTTAATTCATTAATTAATTAGTTCCTAACTTCCCCTATCCCTTTAATTAGTTCCTAACCTAAGCTGCTAACCCTTTAATTAAGCTAATTAACCCTTCCAACCTTAGTCATGAATTTGGATATTAGTTCATAGTTTATATTAATCTATTAGTGTGTACCTATTTGCTCCTATGCTCTAATCTATTAATTAATTAGTTCCTAACTTCCCCTATCCCTTTAATTAGTTCCTAACCTAAGTTGCTAACCCTTTAATTAAGCTAATTAACCCTTTAATGAAGCTCCTAACCGTTTAATTAAGCTAATTAATCTAAACTACTTGCCTCCGTGCCCACACCCACTAATGGCCCCCCAAACATTTGATGGGCAGGCCTATTAATCCATTAGTTCCTATTTTAGGATAATTTAGTCGATTAGGATTAATCTACTAGTTTAGGATTACCCGATTAGTCTATTACTTTAGTATTAATCTATTAGATCCAATTAGTCTATTAGGAGTAGTCTATTAGATTCTAGATTAGGATTAGACTATTAGTTTGGGATTAATCTATCTATGGATGTGGAGAGTTTTCGAGCAAAAACCTATGAGCAGAAAAGTCAGAGCTATAATTTTTGACACCAACCATGCTTGTATATTTCTCAAAGCAATATACAATTCTTTCTTAATTTCTCATTTATGGAACCATATACTTACTTATTTTTCATTATAACCCTCATTTTAGAGAACATCATCTCTAAATTCTCCAAACCTAAGTACTTTTAAGGAAATGTGGTCTCTCCTGAACTCCTTCCTACCATAATATGAATTAGGGAGAAGTTGTAACTCTCACATACATCTTGAAAATTTTAAATTTTCTCCTTTTTAAATATAAAAAGTATAATTTTAAGCCTACCATTGCATAGATCATGAAATTTTGAACATTTTTCCTTTTTATAGCTCCTCAATCTGAGCTAAGGAGCAAAAGTTATGACCGCTTCTACGTAGGCTCTCCAAGGGTATTCTGCCAGTGGAATAGGGTTGGGGCAAGCTCTTCAAACCATATTCCTTTGGCAAAATACACTTAGAGGGTCTATTAAAAGGCTATTATATATTTTTGTTAAGTCATATTGAGGAACTATAAAGAGGATATTTGCTCAAAATTTCATGATCCAACCAATGGTGAAAGGAAAATAAAGGATTTTTCAAAGTCATAAAATAAGTCACCACTTGGACATTATATATGTATATTATATAAAGGTATATTTATATCTATATCTATTTATCAATATTTCATATTTACTTACATATTCCTTGAAATAATTTGGAATTTTTTGCTCCCCAAAAATGACTTGAGCCTATATATTTTGACCCCTCCCACCTTTTGTTCGCTCATCGTTCGGGGGTTTTCGCTTGGAAAATGGAAACCCCCATCTATTAGGATTAGTCTATTAGATCATAGTTTAGGATTAGTCTACTAGTTTAGGATTAGTCTTTTAGATCCTAGTTTAGGATTAGTCGATTAGTTTAGGATTAGTCTAATAGTTTAGGATTAGTCTACTAGTTTGGGAATGGCCTGCTAGTTTAGGAGTAGTCTATTAGATCATAGTATAGGATTAGTCTACTAGTTTAGGATTAGTCTATTAGTATTAGTCTACTAGCACCTTGAGCGTGATTGTAAAAAGAAGTGCTCTAGAGCCTAAAGTGGATACCACTCAAAACTTTGCATTTAAAAAACCCTCATTGAAGGATTAATTGGACTATAACAGAAGATAATCCACTCTATAACCCTCTCTCTCTCTCTCTCTCTCTCTCTCTCTCTCTCTCCCTATAACAAAAGGTAACCCACCGACCACAATCTTCTATTTTTCATTTTTTCCAAATTACCAAAAAATTTAGAAAAATAATTTCATGGAAATTTTATCTAGCCTATTCTCCATGATGATTCTGGAAATTGGCACTAGTGCCATGCTCCAAAAACCCATATGGGGATTGTCACCATTGCCAATCTACATGTGATATTGTGGAGCATGGCAATGGTGCCAACCTCCACATGGGTTTTTGGAGCATGGCACTGGTGCCAAATCTCTAGATTGTCTCTTATTGCATGGGAGGTTTCCATGGAAATCATTATAAAAATTTAGAAAAATAATTTCATGTATATTTTGTCTAGATCCGTTTCCCACAAGTTTTTTAATGATTCACGTGGATTTATGGAGAATGGCACTAGTGCCATTCTTCACAACCCCATATGGAGAATGGCACCATTGCCATGCTCCTTGTGGGTCTAGCAAATCTGATCCTAACCTAACAATTGCATTGCTCTCAATTTGTTTTCCAAATTACCTAGCCTATTCTCCACGAGGATTCTGGAGATTGGCACCAGTGCCATTCTCCACAATCCCATATGGAGATTCTCACCATTACCAATCTACTTGTGAGATTGTGGAGCATGGCAGTGGTGCCAATCTCCACATGGGTTTTTTGAGCATGGCACTGGTGCCAAAATCTCCAGAATGTCTCTTTTTGCATGGGAGGTTTCCATGAAAATCATTAGAAAATTTAGAAAAAATAATTTCATGTAAATTTTGTGTAGATCCGTTTCCCACAAGGTTTTTGGATATTCCATGTGGATTTATGGAGAATGGCACTAGTGCCATTCTTCACAACCCCACATGGAGAATGGCACTGGTGCCAATCTCCATGTGGGTCTAGCTAATTTTAAATCTCCCTATGCAGAATGGCTTTGGTGCCACTCTCCAATGTTGGTTTATGGCTATTGGCACCAATGCCATGCTCCACAAACCCAAATACATTCCGCATGGGAAAATTTAAAATTTGCTAGACTCACATGGAGATTGGCAACAGTGCCATTCTCCATGTGGGATTGTGGAGAATGGCACTGGTGCCAATCTCTGTTGGTTTGTGAAATTCTTTGGTTGTAATTTTTCCAAAATTTCATTTCTTGTAATCATAATGGCAGGGGATGGCTACCAGATGTGGGGACAAGGTCATGATGGTGGTGGGGAATGAAGTGGTTGCAATTGGTGCAGTGTGTGTCATAGATCCAAAGGGCTACTGTAGTAGTGTGAAGATTGGGGCAGAAAATGTATCGGTGATAGTGGAGAAGTCTATCAATAGTGATATGCTCTTGCCATTTCCCACTATGGATGCAATGCTTATTGTGGTGGGCCACTTTGGAGCATTGTCAAGTGGCCTAAGACCTCTCTAAAACATGTTGGTGGTTCTTTAGATGATCCAATAACTCAAGAAGCCACACCAAGTGAGCCTGAGCAACCTTATCTTGAGGCAATACTAGTTTCTTCATTGGAAACTAACAATTGCATTCGTGAATCTTGGAAAGAGAAAAAGGTTGTCTTGTGGGATGACAGCAAAACAAAGACCATGGGGGAAGGTGTTATCATGTATGTTTTCTTAGGCGACTCTATAGACTTTGATTTATTGGGCAACGATTGCATTGGTGTGGGTATTGAAAAGAAGGAACAAATTATAGGAAGTGACTTAGGGTCTTCTTCTATGCAATATGTCAGATCTCTCAGCCTAGTTAAGTGGCCCATCAAGCAGATCACCTTACTTGATGGAAGCCCATTGCAACAATATGTGCCCATGAGCCAAGTTGGTGTGGCACTACCTCCCAACCGTGCGCTCCTGTAAAAGAAGCTTCGATGGCGTGCTGGAAAAGACGGAGGCTGGATGCTAAAGAATCAGGGTTGCTGTAGCTAGTGATGAAATGGGCTTCACGGGCTTGCTCTTATATAGCCACACCAGTTGTAGTCGATTAGGCTCAATTGGGTGACCGACCCAGTCCGCCCAAAACGGTCGACTAGGGGTCGGTCCCGAAAGGCCACCGACCATACGATAGAATCGGTGCGCAAAACAGAGCAACTAACCTACGGTCTTTGTTTGGCCCAGAGCCATTCGGGATCATCTGAGGCTTCAAACAGGCCCCACAACTCGAGAGTGGGCTGCCCCGGGAAATGCTCCATCTACCCTCAGTGTGGTCAGTCAAGGGATGCCTTTTCGCACTTGCATGTAGCCTAGTTGGCGGTGTGCCAACTCTATCTAAAGCCGTCCAGCCATCAGGCCACACATGGCCCCCATCTGGTGTCCAAACCAGGACCTACTGGATAACCGAGCTACTCAAATGCCTTCTCCTCATATGGGGGGCTTACAAGTAGAGTTAGCTAGTTCCCGCGTGGTTTCACGAGAGTGGAGCATTGATATCTAACACTTTTGTCCCATTTTATCTAATACGGTGTTTAATGGCTTTCACCTAACTCCTCCATTAGTTTTCTCATCTATACATTCCATGTATCTACCTTAAAGGCAATTAATCTCCATAAATTATATATATATACCTTAACGTAAGGAGAAAGGTTTAAGAAGTCCTTTATCTTTCAAGTGAGAAGTTAAATTGATCTTTAGATGGAAAATCGAGTACTAATTCAGCCAAGGTCAAAGGTATAGCTTCAAAATTTCACAAAAGGAGGGACTTGAATATAAGATATTCATCATCTACTCATGAGGTCCTACCACTAAGCTACATAAAGATGTTGTGAAAGAGGTTGAGTATACGAGTTATATATTATTACCTTGATAAATAAGAAGGGAGGTGCCCCTCCCCTCATACAAAGAGGATTCATCACTCTCCTCTTCATTTTTCCACTAATTACTATATTTTTAAATTGTTGTCCCTTTGACTATGAATTCATGGTATTTTTGTCAATGAGGGCTCATGTGTCCTTTTCATGAGTATTTGGTCAAGCTTACCCTATTAATGCTACCTTATGTATACCTAGACATCATTAGTATATGTAATCTTGCCTCAAGCTTCATAGGTTAGGTTTCTTAATGTATGAGAGTGGGTCCATTCCATGGTCCCCTGTTAACCCTATGGCAACAAGGGCCAGAAGTGCAGTCTAGGACAACAACTATGAGAGCATTGTGTGTGTAGTGGCACAGCTCCGCTTGTAATATCTTGAGCCTGAAAGATGGTATGATGAATATTAAAGGATGAGGATAGCCAAAATCCTCTCTAGAAAGGATCCAATCACACTTGCAAAATGAGGATCTAGAGAAAGAAATACTAAATCTAGAGAGAGAAATACTAAAAGCCTACACTTTCTAAGGTCCCTCCACTTTGTGTAGAGACTCAAAAGGTCCCTCCACTTTGTGTAGAGACCCAAAAGGTCCCTCAAATTTTTGTAGAGACTCAAAAGGTCTCTCCACTTTGTGGAGATACCCAAAAGGTCTGCCCACTTCGTGTAGAAACTCAAAGGTCCCCCCACTTTGTGTAGAGACCAACATGTATAAATATGTCTCAATGGAATGAAGCTCCCACTCTTTGCGGTTCAGTGTTCAAGATCACTATTGTGTTCATGTGATTGATCTCCCCATTGCATCCATGCTCTCTTACACTCATGTTTTAGCATGCCCTTACCCTTGCACTCTCTATTCTTGTACTCCCTCCTCCTCCTTCCCCCTCCTTCTCCTCCTCCTCCTCCTCCTCCTCCTCCTCCTCCTCCTCCGTCTCCTCCATCTCCTCCTTGTCCCTCCTCCTCCTTCCTCCTCCTTCCTCCATCCTCGTTTCTCCTCCTACTCCTCCCTCCTCCTCCTCCTCCTTCCTCCTCTTCCTTCCATCTCCTCTGCCTTCCTCCTCCTTCCTCCCTCCCTCCTCCTCCTCCCTCCTCTTCCTCCTCCTCCCTCCCTCCTCCTCCTCCACTCTCCTCCTCTTCCTCCTCCTCCCTCCCTCCTCCTCCACTCTCCTCTCTCTTCCTCCCCCTTCCTTGTCCCTCCTCCTCAACCCTTACCCCTCGAGTCCATGAAGGAGACTAGCTCTCCACTCCTCAACCTTGGGCACCTCCTAAACCGTGCAACCCCCTCTGAACCCTGGAACTCCTAGTTATCTCTCTCAACCCTATCCCCCTTTCAAGCCCTGAAATCCAATTCTAAACCCCTGAACTCTTGTGAAGGCGAGAGCCTTCTTCAATCGTTATGATCAAACTCTCTTTCTCATTCACGTGCGCATGAGATCTACTTTCCATGCTTTAGCCTACACCTCTCACTGGAACACAACTCGAGGACCTATGCTACACTTGTGGATACCTATGCTACAATAAGCAATGACATGACTATAGGTGACCAACACACTCGGAACCTGCACTTGGGAGAAATAGAGACATTATTTTGGCACCGCTACCTTGGAGGTTAGTGCCTCTGAAGTGAAATCAGCAGAGCACGTGTTTGCATGTGTGAAAAAGAACCCCCTTCAAAAGACCATTCAAGATACATCCCTCAAGGCAAAGGAGTGAATAAATGCTTCCAAATGGTACAAAACTATAATGTTGACTCGCAAAATCACATTAATACACTAAACAACCAGAATTAACCCTTAATGCCCCCACATCCTATAAAAGCAATACCAACCCCCACTTCTTTCCCCACACTTTTGCAAGCCACTTCCTTCTCGAAATTCCGTTAAGCCTCCATGTTTTCCATCTATCTCTATTTTCAGTCCTCCAACTTTTGTCCACCATTTCCACCACCACCACCACCACTTTTTTTGTCACCCCCCTTCCATCTCCACCACCACCTCCCATCGTCTTCCTCCCCACCACTGCCACTTTTTCTGTCCATCCCCCATCTCCCCCACTCAAGCTAACCACCCTTTCCCCCTCCACCATATCTCTACCTCTCTCAACACCTCCATCTCAATGCAAGTTCTAGTCTTCATCTAGATCTGAGGTGCATACACAATGCTTGAGTGTATCCTTTAAGTGAGTGCCTTTGACTTTGAAATTAGCAATTGATTTTGACCTTTGTAGCCCGATAATGGCAAAAAATATGCAATGGACGAGTCAAAATAATTGCCTATGTAATGGCAACTACCAAGACTAAAAATGATGGTAAAAAGGCATGAAAATTATCATTTGAGATTGGATGTTGTGTGAGGGAATCTTGTCGTCATACTAGGTGCCATTTGGTCTTCAAACGGTCAAGATACGGGCTCCCAAAAAAGGAGTATAAAATTTTAGGGGGGTTAGTGTAGTAGGGACCTTCGTGTTAAAAATGTGCCTAGGATTGTCCCATGTGAGTGGGAAAATGTGTCGGTGCAGATGGATTGTCAATCGGAGGTCACAATGGAATCTTATGAGCGAAATAGTGTGAAAAAGGTGCCCACACGGGGGGTGCAAATTGGTGATTGTTATGGATGCCTAAATGGTGTAGAATGGGCCGGAAAAATTCCCCATAGTGTGGTGGTTACGTGTGAATCCGTGGTTCAAATTCGGGTCCCAAATAAAAAATTTATGGACCTTTAAAGTTAGGAGAATTTAGGGGCCCTTTGGTCTTTAGGTCCAACTGTGAATGGACCTAGACCTTAGGCCTAACTAGGGTTGTGAGCTAACTGCCACCTATTTTAGACACAGTTACTTTAATTAGTCTTTAGCCTAACCTAGTTAATCTAACTATCCAATTAGTGTGAGTGTAGTTTGTCCAACTAGCTATAGTTAGTTACTAACTAATCCAAAGTTAACTTTAATCTAACCTCAAACTAACCTAAGCTATGGTCATCTAACTTAGGCTAGGTTCCACTAATTATTTAGGGTTAGTTCTCTCCTCTTTTTTGTTTTTTGTTTTTTGGAGAGGGCGGCGGCGGCGGTGGCGATTGAGGTGGGGGGGTGGGTGTGGTGGAGATGAAGGATGGGAGGGGATAGGTCATGAAAGGAGGGGAGGGGGAAGTGATGTAGGAGAGGCTAAGGGGCCTGTGGGCTAAGGGCAGAGTGTTGCCATATGGCACGCAGGCTCTCTCACTGGGCGTGTGTCATTGTTTAGCTTGCGGGCTAGCCACCCGTGGGGAGCCAAGGCCTTAAGGCCCTTGTACTTAGAGTGAGAGAGGGGGGAGCGAGGGGGGTGTGTGTGGAGGGGGGAGGTGGTTGGGGGGGATGGTGGTGGGGGGGGCGGGAAAGGGGGGGGAAGAGGGGGGGAGGGGAGGGGTGTTGGAGGTGGAGGTTGGGGGGAGGAGAGGGGGGGGGGGGGGAGGAGGGGGGTTGGAGGTGGAGGTGGGGGGGGTGGGTATGGAGGAGGGGGGGGAGGGGGGGGGGAGACGTGGAGGTAGAGGTGGAGGTGGGGGAAAGGGGGGGGGGGGGGGAGGAAGGGGGGGGAAGGGGGGGAGGAGGTGGAGGGGGGGGAGGAGTGGGGGGAAGGTGGGGGGGAGGGGGGGGGGGGGGGTGGATGTGGGGGTGTGAGGGAAGGTGGGGGGTGGAGGTGCAGGGGGGGTGGAGGTGGAGGCGGTGGAGAGGGGGGGTGGAGGGGGTGTGGAGGGGGATGGAGAGGGGGGGTGGAGGGGGGTAGAGGGGGGGTGGAGGGGGGTAGAGAGGGGGGGTGGAGAGGGAGGGTGGGGTGGGGAGGAGAGGGGGGAGAGGGGGTTGGGGGAGTGGAGGGGTGGGTGGAGGTGGGGGCTGTTGGGGGTTGGAGGTGGAGGGGGAAAAGGGGAGATGGAGGGGAAAAAGGGGAGATGGGCATTTAGAGAGAGGTAGAGAGATCGTGGAGTGGATGGTGATGGGGGTTTAGAGAGAGGTAGAGAGATGGT
Organism: Dipteris shenzhenensis; assembly: GCF_047967505.1. Taxonomy (NCBI): domain Eukaryota; kingdom Viridiplantae; phylum Streptophyta; class Polypodiopsida; order Gleicheniales; family Dipteridaceae; genus Dipteris; species Dipteris shenzhenensis. The sequence continues at coordinate 44,816,792 of NC_141614.1, forward strand.
GGAGGGGCAAAAGGGGAGGTGGAGGGGGTTTGCAAGCTTTCTTTGGCCTTCAACGCTCTTCAAGAATTCAAACTCTCACCATGGACAAGCAGCATGGAGGACCTAACAATTGAAGAAGAAATAGGTAACAATGATCTGCATGCTGCAAATCACGTTCAAGAACAACGTAACTACAACCACAACAACCATGGCAAGTGACACTTCGGTAAATTGGAAATGCCAAAGTACAATGGATGAGGGGATCCCGCCAAGTTCCTTCAACTCTTCGACGCAGCATGTTGTGCTGGAGGTGATCAGTCAAATGAAACCAAAGCCACATGGTTCTGGATGGCCCTAACCGATGAGGCTTCGGAATGGTACCACAACCTTCTCGTAGAGGAAAGAGCCACATGGTCACTACTATTTGAGTAGTTCAGAAGAAGATTCCAAATAGAAAGGCTACAAGATGACCCCGCATTACAACTAGGCAATATATAGATATGCACAAGAAAGAAAAGGTCAAAACATACTTAGGAAGAATGAAAAGATTAATAGCAAAGTCCGATCCCCATTTTGATGACAAGTATCTCATAGCATGGTTCATCTCTGGCATGAAAAAATCCATTCGCAAGGACATGAAAAAAGTCAGTAGCTATGCACATATTAATGACGTTCATGAAGCTGCAATTGACATTGAGGATGGCATGACCGATTCTGATAGTGACGATAGTGATGGCTATAAATCAAGTCAATGCGACAAGAAATCTTCCAAGAAGGGAAGCACTTCCAACAAAGATTGTACCACTGAGGACAGAGTGGAAGCCATGACCCTAAGAGTAAAAGATGAAATGATGCAAGCCATCGAGCAAAAACTGCGTGTCTCTCAGCCCACCACAGTACCCCTGGAGAGAAAATCTTTGGTGCCCACATCGTATGGCCAACCATATAGCCAATGAATGCCCAATGTTGAGGAACATACTAAACCCACCAGAAGTGGCTCATCCCCCACGGTTATGGTGTCCCATTTGCAATGTTGCAGGGCATGATGTAACTACTTGTTTCTACAATATGAGGGTAGCACAACCCCAACCCCAACAATACCAATAGTCACCAATCCCAGTGTACAGATAACTGGCACTGGCAACTAATGCACAAGCTCCACATCTCAATCCACTAACACAAGTGCCTCAACTACTGAGGAATCCCAATCCTCTGCAATATCCATGGTCTCCCAATCTTGCTCCAGTAGTTTAGTGCAACAACTCCAACCTGAAGAGCTGGAACCCCACTATGAGTATGAAACAGAATGCCCTGTGTATTACGTCTAGATGGTGCCGAAGGACTCATCCCGGTGTATGCTAATCAAGTAAGGCCCACCACATATCGAACACCCATCAAGTGTTCTGGTTGCGGAGAAAACCACCGCATAGCGGAATGCCTACACAAGGGTAACCCCATTACATTCCAACCTGTGTGTAGGGAATGCGGAGTTGGGCATGCTTGCATGGATTGACCACTAAGAACAAAGCCTCAACCAACCACATAAGTCAAACCTGATGTACCCCTGGGGATGATAATTATGGAAAATCATAGTATGGTATCATAGCTAGTCTTGAACATAATAAGACAATAGAAAGAAGCGGCATTGCAAAAACTCCTTTCCTCTCAAAAAGCAAAGAGCCCTCTGACAAAACAAGCCATGCCAATCCCACAACATAGTGAGACCATGCCCACGGAAAATGCCACACAAGGAGTCAAGGAAGCATACCCCAATGCCAAAACTGAAAAGGCACGTTACCAAGCCTTGAAGCAATGGGTACAATAGAAGCAAGAAAAAATTGAGACAGACAGGAGGATGGCAGCAACAGAGGTCATAGCACCATCAGCACCCAACATTGACACAATGATTGATCCCAACAACTTTCAACGGGTAATAGAGCAACATGCAAAACATCCCCAATTGGATGGCACTGCACTAGCAAGCTTGATAAGCTGCCCTCTCATGATGCCAATTGGGACCTTACTATGAAATTGCCCTACAATGTGGGAGAGTTTCAAGGGATGGATTGAATCTTCACAATACTCGCCCCCACCTGAAGAAGAGGAAAATGTAATTTCAGTAAAATTCGGTGCTAGGGATGACATAAAAAATGTAACCATCCCGATGGAGCATAAAGCCTTTGGTCAATACCCGGCAATAGTGGACGTCAGAGGCGGAGTAAACATTATGGCAAGAGAGCTATATGAAGAATGGGGCCTACCTCCAATGCATAAGGACACATTTAACATCCGCCTAGCAAACCACATTAAAAATGAAGCCATTGGGTATTGTTGACAATGTGTCAACAAAAATTGTTGGAGTAAGGTTCACTCTCCAATTTACTATCTTGGATCTTCCCAAGGGAGCCACATGAAAAAACTGGAGTGCCTCACATTTGATGGAGTGCTCTAAGGTGGATGAAACCTATGTGGAGACATGATGAAGAGAGTGCTCATAACATGTACCTCAAGTCAATTAGGTTCCAAGATATATTAGCTTGGACTCATAAACAGAATCTTGAGTGAATGTGCATTTCTCTTGTACTCAACAAAACATGATAGGCCTCTTATACAGAGAGTGCCCTTTGAATAGTCAACACTTGTGGGATCCTTTGATCCACATCTCTCCTTGTGGATATCCTTGATCCACATCTTCACATCATGTAGTCCACATCCTAGGGTGGCTACTTTAATTCTTTCCTATACCATACCTTAGCATTTAATCTATGTGCTCATGGCACCACAACTCTCAACCCCACATTATACCAAATATTGTTGGGAAGACCATGGCTTCAGGAAGTATCAGTACTCCATGATTGGGGCACTGATAGAATCACTATCCAAAATAGAGAAACCGCTGTCAAGATAAATCTAGGAATAGGGGAAACCAAACCCACTATTCCTATAAATGTTGAAGATGATTCCTCCACTACAGCCACCAGTCATGCATCCCCTGTACCTACCAATGTACTAAAGACCATAGAAGGGGATACACAAAGTGACATCAATAATTGGATACATACGTTGGCTACAATAGATAATTGTAAAACAACACATCCAATGTTCCTAGATGTGGATGCCCAAATGCTACAACTAGAAGCACCAATCTGGGATGATGAATCTGAAGTAGTGGAAATGCCAGTCTTCATGGCAAGTGTCAAGTGGGACAGTGACCCTAAAGAGTCCATAATAGAAGGCTATGGTGCCGACATTGATTGGGTTATGGAAACATAAGCAAATAATGCAACCTTGGAGGGCTAAGTATTTGACAATGACTTGGCAATCCTACAGGCACTAATGGCCATAGAATACCCCAAGATCGCGACCCTCCAGCAATAGCCAATAGCAATCAGTCCAGGAAAAATAAGGAGTGTGTACATACAATTCCAAAAGGCCAAGATAGAGCACTTCAACCAATTCAAAAGAATGCAGACTAGAGTGGTGGAATTGTACTTAACTAAGCCCACAAAAGCACCTAAGTCCACAAAATTTGAATGGGATCCTAAAGGGCTTGAAGGTGTTTGTATGGCCAAAGAACCACTCCTTGGGAGTGTGACTCCTATTGAAAATCCATCACTGGTCTTACAAACCAAAAAGCCTAGAAAGTTCAAACCCAATGTGAGAATGAAGAGTGAAATGGTGAATAGTAACAAAAAAGAAGAACAAGGGAACACATGTGAATTGGACCAAATATCTTCTAGTGGATATAGTAGCCAAGCAAGCACCTCAAAATGCCATGAAGGCCTAAGGGAAGTTTCTAATTACTTCAAAAACTACACTAGGGGAGAAGAAATAATAGAAATGCCTAGTCCAGTCAGGGAATCAGAGCTCAATGAAATAGAGAACATTGAGGATACCCCAGTCTATGAAGGACCAGTCAAGACAAGGAAACTGAATCTTGCCTTGGATTGATAAGAAGAAAAGCCTATATACATCGGTGAATAGCTCACTCTAGAAGCAAAAGAATTGAAAGCATTGCTGATGGAATATAATGATTGCATGGCTTGGTCTTACAAAGAAATGAAAGGGATTTCCCCAGAAGTTGTAGTACATACCATACGAATAAGGGAAGGATCCAAACCAAAGGTATGCGGATCTTACAGGACAAATCCCAAGTATGGCACCCATGTCTATGAAGAATTAGAAAAATTACTGGATGTTGGTTTCATTTATGAGATCGAGCATACCGATTGAGTGCCACCAATTGTGATTATTCCTTAAAAAAACAAGAAGCTCAAAATATGTGTGAATTTCAAGAATGTCAATGTAGCAACAATCAAAGATCATTATCCCCTACCATTGATTAAAACAGTTTTAGAAAGGGTACAGGGATCGGAACTGTATAGCTTTTTGGATGGGTTCAGCGGGTACAACCAAGTACAAATTGCACCTCAAGATTAGGCAAAGACAATGTTTGCCATAGAATGGGGCATTTTTGCATATAGAGTCATGCCATTCGGCTTATGCAATGCCCCATCTACTTTTCAAAGGGTAATGTACACCGCCTTCAAGGAATTTCAACAACTTCCTACAAGTCTTCCTCGACAACTTGTGCATACACTTAGGAAAAAAAGATCACTTGAAATGCCTTGAAGAAGTGCTTAAAAAATGCAGGGAGTATGGAATCTCTTTGAATCCTCTAAAATGCCAACAATTCTTGGTCAAACAGAGAGTAGTCTTGGGACTTATAGTCTCTCGACATGGGATTGCAATTGACATGGACAAAAGAAAGATCATCATGGAACTTCCCCTCCCCACTAAATGCCAAGGGAGTCCAAGTCTTCATGGGACATGCCTGATACTATAGAAGATTCATACTGAGGTATGCCATGATTGTAAGGCCCTATATAAGCTCCTAGTCAACTTCATCTAGATAGACGAATGTGAACAAGCATTCGAAACCCTCAAGTGGAGATTGATCACAGCCCCTGTTCTAATGGCACCAAATTAGGACATAGAATTTCATGTACATACTGACAGTTCCAATTATGTAATAGGGAGTGTGTTATGTCAACCTGGCAAGCACAACAAAAACTACCCAGTATACTTTGCAACAAGCAGGCAGCTAAATGATGTAGAGGTGAACTACACCACAACAGAAAGAGAAGCCTTGGTAATGGGGGTTTCCATTTTCCGAGCCAAAACCCCCAAGCGACAAGCGGACAAATTCCTTTCACCATTGGTTGGATCATGAAATTTTGAGCAAATATCCTCTTTACAGTTCCTCAAGATGACCTAAGAAAAATATATAATACCTTTTTAATAGACCCTCTAAGTGTATTTTGCCAGAGGAATATGGTTTGAAGAGCTTGCCCCAACCCTATTCCGCTGGCGGAATACCCTTGGAGAGCCTATGCAGAAGGGGTCATAACTTTTGCTCCTTAGCTCAGATTGAGGAGCTGTAAAAGGGAAAAATGTTCAGAATCTCATGATCTATGCAATGGTAGGCTTAAAATTACACTTTTTATAGTTATAAAAGAGAAAAATTAAAAATTTCAAGATGTATACGAGAGTTACAACTTCTCCCTAGTTCATATTATGGTAAGAAGGAGTTCAATAGAGACCACATTTCCTTAAAAGTACTTAGGTTTGGAGAATTGGGAATATTTTGAAAATCCCTCCCTTGCCTTACCATATTTGATAATGTATTAGAGATTAATATATGATCAATTATAATGGCTTCAAGTATGAGGTTTCCAATATTTTTTTCCTACTCATCCAAGGAATATGGTATACATTGTTATATGAGAGCTTCAAATATGGGATTGCTAAAGATTAGGGAAACTCTTTTAAATTGATTGAATTACCATAATCCTCAAAAGAGAGTATGGTAGGGAGGTATTTATAGGAGTTTCTAAAGTGTTCACTGTTTGTTCATATATAGATGATGTTCTCTAAAATGAGGGTTATAATGAAAAATAAGTAAGTATATGGTTCCATAAATGAGAAATTAAGAAAGAATTGCATATTCTTTTGAGAAATATACAAGCATGGTTGGTGTCAAAAATTATCGCTCGGACTTTTCTGCTCGTAGGTTTTTGCTCAAAAACTGTGCACATCCGACAACGATCTACAGCGTGAAGAAATTTTGACACTATCTATTGGCTACTAACTTTATCTTCTACATAGATCATCAAGCCTTATTATATCTTGTGAATCAGCCATGTACCATAGGTCGAATCACTTGATGGCTTCTACTGCTACAAGAATTCAGCTTCAAAATCGTGGTGAGAAAAGGAGCTCAACATTTCATTTCTAATCACATGTCACGATCGAGGATAGGAGAAGAGCCAAAAGGAATAGAAGATGACCTACTAGATGCCACATTATTTCAAATAGACACTATGCCTGAGTGGTGTGCAGACATCATTGGATACTTAATGGCAGGAAGACCACCTCCTGCAATGAAAGCAGTGGATGCTAGAAAACTAATTCTAAAAGCTGCACCCTATCAACTCATTGCAAGATAACTATACAAGATGGGCAAGGCATAGGTTTTAAGGAGACGTGTGATGCCACATGAGATCATGCCAATCCTCACTGCAACACATGAAGGCATTGCAAGTGGACATTTCCAAGGGGAAGCAACAACAAAAAAAGTCCTTCTCGCAGGATACTGGTGGCCAACACTTTGGTCAAATGCCTATGAATATGTCAAAAGCTGTGATTTATGCCAATGAACTACTAAACCACAACACAAAGACTTCAATCCCCTAACAATAGTCGTTGCACAAAAACCCTTTGAAAAATGGGGGATTGATTTTGTGGGTCCCATCCATCCAGTAGCAAAGGGAACATAGGCATGCTACATCATTGTGGCCACCACTGATTACTCTACCAAATGGGCTGAAGCTAAAGAAGTCAGAAAGGCGGATGCCAAAAGCACATCAAGGTTCTTGTATGAGAATGTGATCACCCGATTTGGATGTCCCATTGAAATTGTGTTAGATAGAGGCACATATTTTGTGAATGAAGTCATCTAAGAACTCTTGTCTGGCTTTATGGTGATCCATAGAAAGAGCACGCCTTACTACCCCCAAGGGAAAGGACAAGCGAAATCCACCAACAGAATATTATGCATTGTCCTCACCAAGGTAGTAGAACCAAAGCGTTTCGATTGGGCAGATAAACTAAATGCAGCCTTATGGGCATACTAAACCACACTCAAGGTCAGTACAACAAATACACCTTTTCAATTGTGTACAGCCTTGAAGTTGTGGTCCCACTAGAATTTGTAATACTTTGTCTACGTATGGCAGTACAAGAAGGTATGGGAGATCATGCATTGCTGAAAGAAAGACTCTACCAATTAGAGAAGCATACAGAGATCACATTAGTTTCCTACTATACCATGACAACAGAAAAACAAAGAAGGAAGGCATGGTTTGATAGAAACCTTAATGGCAAAGACATCTAGGAAGGTGACCTGGTTTTGTTGTACAATACCAAAGTCCATAAGGGCAAGCTCAAATTTCTAGGTCAAGGATCTTATAGAGTCAAAAATATGAATCCCATCGGAGCTGTGCTACTAGAAACATTGGATGGATTCCAGTTCACAACAATAATAAATGGGAGCCAATTGAAGCACTACTACATCAACATGCAAGCCATCCTCGACAATAATGAAGATTTGGGGGCTCCAAGTCTTCCATAGTTAGGACTAGATTGTATCATGAGCACTCACTAGCATATGTTCGCCTTCGCACATAGAGGTAGTTTCAATCGACTAGTCATGCATAGCGCACCCACACATTTCGAGCACCACGAATAAATTGCAAAAATAAAAGCCCCAAGAGATACTTGTTTTAAATCCACACACACGACACCCTCATCATACAAAGAGTAAAATGCATTAGCTACTCACAAAAGAAACAGGCACGCTTAGCACATGGTACTATATTGGCACTGTTAAACTGGGACCTGATTCATGTGTGCAATGCTAGGGTGAAGACAGTCCAATAAGATGGAAAAAAGGCCTACAATGCCATTGACAGACTGAGACCATGCCAAACAGCCCAAGCCTCAACCTCAACAACCCTCCTCAAATCACCAACCTGGAGGACACAGTCTAGAATCACCAACCCAGAGGTCAGCACCAAAACTACCATAGCTAGTGGTTTTGGACAGTGATACTGATGAGCAAATAAATGCAACATGCCAAGAAGATATGCCACAGAACCAAAGGATCCTATAGGAAGGATAAATGGAGGCAGAGCAATTGACTATGCAGGATGCAGATGCAGAACACCTTGATGACCAGACCAACAAAGAGCTAGCAATAGATGGAATAATACAGCTTGTATGGCCACGATTCTCAATGTTTGCCATGTCACCCGATGCTTACAACTTCTTGCAGTTAAAGGAACTAGGTAGTCTTTTTGAGAAGCTAAAATCCTTCTTACCAACACCTGCTATGATAGAACAAGAAGAATATCCAAAGAAATATTTGGATGAAAGATTCTCTAAAATTCAGGATTTATTCCCACCTAACACAAAGTCACAAAGCGGGGGAATATGCCATGATATGATTCTAGATCCCGTATGCAAAGAGGAAGCTAAGTCTTTGGCTGACATTTTCAATCATACAAGAGTGATAAAAATTTATATGTCAATAAAAGCTCTTACACTCCTTGGTAGAGCAAAACTACAAGATTGGGCTCAACACATATCCTTGCTGCTAACCAATTATGTATCCACTACACATAATGGAAAAAGCTACATTTCCCATCTATTGGCCATAATAATTGGGTTTGCAATAGAGTAAGAGGAAGACTCTACACCCCTCTCAGCACAAGATATAGAGGACTTTGATACATTGATATTATCGCCAAAATGGGAATTAGACCCTCCACCTACTCTCAATGCGGATAACATGGATGGGCAACAATCTGAACAAATTCTAGAGAATGAAAATTTGGAACTCTGCCAAAGAATACTGCAACTCAGTTCAGTCTTGCTCCTGCAATAGAAGGAGTCGAGCGTGGAAATCCCTCGGGGGAGTCACTACGTATAAAAATTCTATATCATGTGCGTTCAAGGCCTATTTGTAAAATCCCTTATCTGTAAATGTTTTCTTAATAAAATGTACCCTTTTTCTATACAAATATGTACTTTTTTTTCAAAAATATTTTAAATATTCCCTTATGTAAATTAATTTTTGTAAAATTTAGGAATTAAAAATAACCTTTTGTTGAACTCACATGATAGGGTTACATATGATGAGTGACCCCCTCGAGGGAAATCCAAGAGGATACCATGCCACATAATGACTTTGCAAGAGAGCCAAATAGCATGCCTCTCTAAGAATCACGTCACCAACGTTGACGACTCCACGACTCTGAAGTCACAACCCCCAAATGTCTCTAGCGGCATCATACAACAGACTGATGTTCAAGAAATAGATCAAAATTCCACATGGGCACATGGGACTCAACTGTATGTCCATTACAAACAAGGCCATAGCACATTCCAGATCATACAACATCACAGCCAACAATTACAACAATGTTCTCAATTAATTGCTACCATGGCATTAGATGAGTAGGAAAGAGAAATGGAAAGATAGATGCTCCCAACACTCCAAACCAAGTTGCAAAGTTCCAAGACTAAAATTATTAAGCTCAAGGAAAGCATGGAAAAACAAATGTAGCAATAGCTCCTTGCACAAAATGCTCTAGCAGAAAGAAGAAAGGATGCCCTACAAGCCACAGTTTCCCTCCAAGAAAAACACCTATAGCTATCTGACGCCTTGAACCAAAAGGAAAAGGTCGAGTTGTCCCTCTCTCAAATGCAAGCCACTTGTGACGATATTAAGAGGGAAATGGTGCACTTAAATGAAAGATTACTACTTAAAGAGGATTAACTCCATGCCACATTAGACACAAACAATGAGTTGTAGAACAACCTCAAAGAAGGTAAACGTCAAATTCAAGCACTAGAGAAGGAATGCACGGCATCAAGAGAGATACTTGTGCACACCAAAGCATAATTGGAAGCTCAAGAGCAAGAGATACTCCAACTCCGTGTGCTTAATGATTGATTTCCAGGAAATCCAAAAGGATCTCAAGAATTCAATAGTCTAAAGCTTGCATACACCTCCACATTGGGTAAGTATAAAGACAAGTGCATGGAGTGGCAAAATCAAAATCCAATAATTTCCAAGTTGGAAATTTAACTACTAGGTCAAGCTCATGACGATGAGGAGGGGTCAGCACAAGATCTTTTGCTACAACACTACTACACACGAATCCTATTGCGATGCTTAAGTACCGACGTTTAGCATGCACGGGGTGCTAATCGTCGGTATTGGAAGTGGGGTTTGTTAAGGGTCACTATATAGCAACTTTAGTCAAACATTGCTATATAGCGACTTTTATCAGATTGGTAATGGTCGTTATATAGTGACACTGAGACAGTTTTCTATAGTGACGTTTTACAGAGAGTTTTTTTTTCCATACCGACCTTTAAAGATAGTTTTTCCCAATGACAAAATTTTTTATATTTTCATACATGTTTGATCTTTTGAGAGAATAAAAGTACGAGAGCATGTACATCAAGCCTTTGCAAGTCTAATGCACCAAACAAGTCTATCTCTAACTCTATACCGAGTTGATCTCCTATATTGTCATCGTACTCTAGCATCATACATTCACCTAAGAGTACTTGATCATCTTCTTCAATAAAGTGTGGTGATTCTTGATAATCGTCGTCTTTTTCCTCAATATCATGATCTCCATCTTCCTCCCGTACGATGTCATTATGTGCATCTTCCTCTTGGCTCATATTGTGATCTTCATCTTCTTCACTAGATTCATCTGGATCAATTGGATTCGGCATTGGTAGTGGCATCTCCATATCCACATCTCTATCTTCAAAAATTTGCTTACTTCGTGGTGCAACTTGGATCACATACCACCATCTTGGATCAGAATGATCCAGATGAAAAACCACCTATATTGAAGATGGGTGCCAAATGCCATCAATTATATATATGAAATTATGCTTAAGTACATGTATCAATAGATCTTTAAAAATGAAAGCTTCGATTAATTAAATCATTAGTATGCACCTGCTCACAGTGCTCAGGAAGAACAAAAGTATCACTTTCATCGGTCCAAAGTTTGGTGGAGTCTATTGCAAAAAAACTGCTATTGTCTTTTCTCACTGTCGCATGGGGAGCGTTGTTAATAATTCTAAACCATTTTACATCAAGAATGAAAATACTAAATCGTCTGAAATTAACTTCATAGATTTCACATATGGTTCCACAATAATCCAATTGTGAGGATAGAAGATTGGTATCCAAAGAACTTGCTCGGCTATCTTATGTGAAGTTAGCCATGACTCCATAATCATACGTGACTCTCTTTGAATTGATGCGTTCCACGCAAAAATGTTGTCCATATGACCACAATGCACTGTACTTTTTGTACTATAAAAGAGCATCATTAAAACAACGAAGATGCATCTATTTTATAGCGTATATTGCCACAAATAATTACTTAGTTACGTCAAGAGGTAAGAAACTTGCATACATCATACATCTAGATGATAAGTCTCGCTCGTGCTCGTTTATTGTCTCTCCATCACGTTTGGATTTACGTAGAGCCAGTTGTAGCCAATGAAGTGACATGTGAGTGGGGAGAAGAGCCAGATCCCATGGATATGGTTGCGATCGCCTGTACATTACTCTGAATCTTGTCCTTGCATTTATTCTTTCTGCTTTGGCCTCTTTATATCTCTCAATCCACTTCTGCATCTCCTTGCTATTAAGGATACAAAACTTATTGAATTTCTCCATTTGCTCTTCTCTCATCTTTCTTTCAATCCCTTTTCCTTGGGGAAGCTCGCCAATGATGTGATCATCATCCTTGTTATGCCAAGCTTTGTGGATGCACAAAACTTCGTGATATATACTAATGACTCTTGCACAAACCATCCCTCTGCCATGCTTGCTTCTGGTCTTGCTCTTTGTCTTACAAATCCCTTTAAAGTTTTCATAAACCGCTCGAGAAAAAACATCCACCGACTATGAACAGTACCCGCAATGGCCACCTCATCACCTATGTGCACAAGCAAGTGCACTTGAGTTGTCATAATGCTCGAGGGAAAGTGCTTCTCAAGCAAGCATACGGCTTCGATGGATTCCACCCTAGCCTTCTCGATGCTCGATATGGAGATCTCTTTTTGAGATATCCACCTATTTCACATGCCCATGTAAGATATATTCATAACAGTCTACAGATTATTCAGCTTAAATTGAAGAGAATGCAATCAATGCAATTTGATAGTAAGCATACCTCACAATACCACTGATCTTGAATATAGCATTTCTAACATCTTCTTGTAAGCACCCTTTTATTGTAATTGGGAGGATGAACTATCAAAGCAACAAAGAAGTCATGTCAATAATATAACATAATCATAATTACACTAACGCATCACGATTATTGGTACACTAATCCTACAGCTTAGAATACTTGTGAAATTTCATTTTGTGAGTATTGAAGCATGTTTCTCCTTGTATTATGAAGGCTATGTGCTAGTTTTCATGCTTGATTTTCAAGGGTTAAAGATAAAAAACGAGATTTTGTGAAAGAAAGAAGACTCACCTCTTCTCTTTTTGATATTTCTCTTCCTCCTCTTTCTCCTTGTTTGTAGGCTTATGCTTTCTCCTTGTTTGTAGGCTTATGCTTGTCTCCTCAATCCAATCCCTTTGAAAAGTTGGTTCTCTAAACTCCTCCTTCCTCTAACTAGTTATTTGAAAAATGGTATGTTTCCTCTCTTTTGTAGGGCCAGTCCACAAAACACCGAGCGGGACTATTCCAGGTAAGAAAGTCCTTCCTCTTTTTTCCTTTTGTTATTTTTTTAATTTGCATTGGCCTGTAGCTAGCGCCTTAAGCGCTAGCTGTAGTGATGGGCATAGGAACCCTCTCTTCCCCTCTCTTCTCCTATTCCCTCTTCTTTCCCTCTCTTTCTCTCTTCTTTCTCTTCTTTTTCCCTCTTCTTTAATTTCAATCTCTTTTTCCCCTCTTCCTCCTTTCCTTCTCTTCTTTTTCCCCTCTTTCAATCTCTTTTCCCCTCTTCCTTCTCTTATGTTTATGCTCTTTTTCCCTCTTCTTTTTTCCCTCATTCATCCTCTCTTTCAATCTCTTATCCCCTCTTCCTTCTCTTATGTTTATGCTCTTTTTCCCTCTTCTTTTTCTCCTCTTTCAATCTCTTTTCCTCTTTTCCCCTCTCTTTCCCCTCTATCAATCTCTTCTCATAAGCATATGTATTTGCCTATGCTTATGCATGAGCATATGCTCATATGCTCATGCATAAGAACAAGCTTATGCTTTCTCTCTTTTTCTTTTATGCTCATATGCTCATGCATAAGCATAAACTTATCCTTTCTTTCCTTTTCTCTTATGCTTATGCTCTTTTCCCCTCTTCCTTCTCTTATGCTTATGCTTATGCATGAGCATATGTCTCCTTCTCCTTCTCCTTCTTCTTCTCCTTCTCCTCTTTTTCTCTTTTCCTCTCTCTTTCTCCCCCTCTTTCCCCTCTTTCGATCTATTTTCATAAGCATATGTATTTGCCTATGCTTAAGTTTTCTCTCTTTTTCTTTTATGCTCATATGCTCATGCATAAGCATAAGCATATGCTTTCTTTCCGTATCTCTTATGCTTATGCTCTTTTTCCCTCTTCCTTCTCTTATGCTTATGCTTATGCATGAGCATATGTCTCCTTCTCTTATGCCTATGCCTATGCCTATGCATGTCCTTCTCCTTCTCCTTTCTTTCTTCTCATATGCTTTCTCAATGTATTCTCTTGTTTTTTGTTTTTTGTTTTCATGTTTGTGTCTACGTTAGACATGGGATCACGTACCACATCCGATGAGTACGGAAACCCTCGTAGGAGGAGACATCATGATCTCTATTCTCCAAAGGACTTTTTTTCCCCTCAAGCAACACCTCAGGGGCCTACCCCTATGACTACCCCTAGCCCGACTCCTCTCAGATATAGCATTGTGACTACCCCTCGGGGAACTCCTTTGCTAGTAGCCCATGGCTTTGTCGGGAGTCTCGACAAGTTTGTGGCACAGATGACCGATGAGGAGGCAGCGAGATTCTTCTCTCTTCTATCCCAGAGGACCTTAGCAATTCCCTCTCCTACACTGACGACTGGACCTACTGCCCAGCTATCCCCTCGTGCCCCTTTGACTGAGGGGTCATCACCTGGGCATGCCCATCGTAAGGGAAGGAAGAGTAGGAGGGGTCGCTTATGTTGTGCTGACTCGGGAGATGTAGATGAGTCAGCACACTCACATCCCTATAGGTCTCCACTTGGTCCCAAGACCCAGTACCAGTCAGGTCCCTTGCCCTCTCCTACTCCCACTGATACTCCTTGCTTTGGATGCGCTCCCACAAACACCACTCGCTCTGACTCTGCCACTACCATGAGTCCTCCTTATCCAGTCGAGGAACTGTCCTATCAAATCACGATTGCTGAAGAGATAATAGAAGATAAAAAGGGCAAAGCAGTGATGGCCACCATGAGGAGGTTGATGAGCCACCACTTCAAGAGCAGCATTGCTACTGATTGGTGGTATCAAGATGACCAAAAGAAGCAAGTGGTCATTGATGAATTGAAAGCAAATTACCCTAACCCCCCAAATTGGGAGTTCAATGAGAATTACATGCGAGAGTGCATGGGTTTGGTCTTGAAGCATCGTAGATCAACCTTGTGTACTTCCATTGTAAAGGGGAGGGCTAAACCCCACTGGGCAGACAAAGCTGATTGGAAGTTTTTCAAGAAGCAGAACAGGGACCATCCTGAAATGTTCGAGGGTCAAAGGAGGGCTGCAAGGAGATGGCTGGACACTGTAGGTACTTCGCACTTTGGTGCAGGTGGACAGTTGGCATTTGAGGCAATCGTGGTAAGTCTACTTCTTCTCATTTAATGTATTGTTCCATTTGTTTTACTACATATTACATGCACTTTATCTAAGTCTCATAAATTGAGTCCACAACAAGTTGCGATGGGTCGCCTTCCTATAGATGCAAAGACGAGATGCACATTTTGTGTAGGAACAAAGCCATGGTTTATTGAGCAAGAGGCAATGGGAGTGATAGTCGATTGGGCTGAGGTGGCTGTTCGCACAGTATAAGTCTACTCCTACTTGTAATCTCACTTTTTAAATTGTTTTATTCTTTAAGTTCCAATCTAATTTCTAATTAATATGGTTTCACTCTTAGAGTCAAAGCTCGAGCGTCCCATTACCGGAGGTGAGTGGTGACGAGGGCCAGGGATCAAGCGCAGCTCATGAGGATCAAGGATCAGGTGCAGCTCATGAGGGCCAAGGAACAGGCCAGCAAGACAAGGACGAGGAGGAGGACCACGATTCGAATGAGGAGTAGTAGTAGCAGTAGTAGTAGTAGTAGTTACTTTGCCATGTATATCGGCTGGTTTGAGCATTGTATCACCCTTTTTGAAAGGGTAATTTTGTAACAAACAATGTTATATATCTTCGACATGTATATGCTTCTGTCGCTCGATCGGTTCATTTGAGCAATTTTGTATCACTCTTTTTGCAAAAGAGATTTTGTAATTAAAAACTTTTTTTTGTAATTACTAAAAAAAAACATTAGTGGGGCAAAACAGGACTTGCTGTGGCCTTGTTTAGCCCCACAAATGTTTTTTTAAAGTTCTGTTAATCATCGCTATATAGCAACGTTTACCAGTGTCGCTATATAACAATGTTTACCAGTGTCACTATATAGCGACGTTTATTAGAGTCGCTATATAGCGACGCTTATATAGTGACTGTTCTTTTTTGACACTTATAACGACGTAAATAACGACCTTTGCGCTCGTTTTAAAAAAAAACGTTAGTGTAAAAAACATCGGTATTTTCGTCAGAAAAGAGCCTATTCCTTATAGTGCAAGGCATCACTACATTATACCAAGAGCTTGTTGCAGTCCTCTAGCAAGAGGATCACCTTGAAGGAAGAATACGCATACTATGGAAGCACTTGCAAATCAAAATGTTACATGCAGTATTTGGTCTTTATTGGACCAGACCAGTAAGCACAAAGACTCTCCAAAATTTAGAACGGTGGGAATAGAAGCAAGTTTTTTACAATTGATAATCTTGGAAGCTTATGGTGGTCATTGGGGTCACCCTTCAATAGTGGCATTGTATCTAACTACATGCTTTCCATCAAGTCTTGGTATTTTTGCTACATTATGTAGCCTTTGGAGGTTAAGCTCAGGAGCATTCACAAGAATTGTGACTCCCATTAGGCATCTGACTGCCATCTTGACTGTTGCTTGACGTTTCCTCCATTGGTTGCATCTTGCTGGCCAAATTGTTTAGCTATTGCCCAAGTATGGTTAGTACAATCATCTAAAATTTTGCTAGCACTCATAAGACATTTCTAGCCCTGTAGGCAAGCATGTCTTAACATTTTTCTTGAGACTTCATCCCAAAAAGGGAGAGGCTTGATTTCAAGGGAAAAGGGTTATTATCTTCCAAACTCTTTGGATGCTTGCCCATATGTCTTGCCATCAATTGCAACTGCCCACTACAACACAACTAGTGCCAGCACAAATGCGTTGAAGGTCTCTACTAACATTTCCATATTTTATAATAGAGTGAGCTACAAGACTTGAAATCACAAGCAATCCAAGTCTCAATATCACCCATAGTGAGTTTGTTCTATTCCATTGTTTTCTTTTATGAATGTTACTATAGATGTACTTCAAAATGTCAATACCCATGCGAATTTCAAGGATTAAGAAGGCCAAACAAGGGGGGGGGAAAGGATGATAGATGGAGGAATAGACCTATGAGCAATTGATCATGATGACAAGGTGCTAAGGAAAGGGTGAGGAGAGGAATCAGGCTTGGGGTCAGGGTGGTGAAGGAAGGACATGAGGCGCGAGATTGCCACATAGTTCTTATTATTGTTGCTCCTTCAAAGGAAGGATTAGGGAGAGAAGACTTGTTAGTGATGCCATTGATCATTACAACAAGGTTGAAGGTAGCAGGGCGTGGGCCAAGAGGAGAGGAATGGAGGGAGGGTTCATGATCAAGGTCAGTCGATGGAGAGGGTGAAGGAGGGAGATGAGGACTGAGATTGCTCCAAATTTGTTCCTATCGTTGCTCCTTTTGCTGCTACAAGTGGCTCCTTTGTTTTGTTCTTATTGCTAGTGCCTCTTCTAGCTATTGCTATGGCAAATGGGACTATGGTGGTGATGGAGATTGCATTGAAAATTTCGAGCTCTATTTGAGCTATAGGGATGGGTGTGATATAGAGCAATGGCAATAGATATTTACAAATGTAGGAATTCATAGATGGAGATGGGAATTGCAAAGGTTGATAGGAAGAAGGAAGAGGGAGCTATGCAATTGGAAATGTTGGAAAGGCAAGGAACAATCTGAAGAAGAAGAGAAGGAAACTATGATTCCAAAAGCTTGCAATAAAAGAGGTGATCCATAATTACCTTTGAAAAAGAATTCATAACGATAAGGGGGAAGAAGTAAGACATTCCTAAGGTGAACTAGGCCACATATCCACATTTCAAGTTGCTCTAACTAGATTCTCAAAGAGAGAAGTCAATTTGGATGTGTAAACATAAAAGATTTAAGGGATTGTAGGGAAAAATATATAGAAAGAGTAAGGGTGAGTTTCTCCTATTCCAACGAAAAATAAATAGAAGAAGAGTAGGACAGAAGGGGATGGTATAACCTTAAGAACATGGGGAGAAAGCATGTAATGCACAATTATATCATAGTAGTGCATAGGCCATAAATTGGCAAGTCTAACATACAGCTGACACATGTATGTCGTGAATGGATAAGTTTGACATACAGCTGGCACATGCAAGGACATGCTTGCATACACGTATAAGCACACACGTACACACAAATAGGCACCCACGTATACATTTATATCACATGCACAAAAAATTACGTGTGCACATGGTTAAGCGTCTGTATACATATGCATGTGCACATGTGTGTGTGTTTACCTACGTATGCATACACATGCGTGGGTGTCTCTACACATTGTATGTTGATTCTCTAGGCATCTGTCATGGTGTCTCTATATTTGGATGTTTGTGTTCATGTGGGTGAATAAAGAAATAAGATACACACACATGTACATATACATGCATTCACACACATAAGCATAGACCGCATGCACAAGTAAATAGAGATGTATTCAATGTTACCTAAACAAGGACGAGCACAAGGATCCCAACCTTGAGACCAAGTGGAGCGGGGCTCTAACCCGTAGTAGATGGCTCATGCTACTAGTGTTTTTCACCTATCAAACTCTCTCGGAGAGAGGGACGCTAAGAATTCATATGCCACTTGTTGACAATGAGTACCTACGCGGTTAAACTTTGTCTTTAAACTGTGCTGCCTATACCCATTCGTGTCCAAGTTCGCACAGGTTAATGCATCCGCTATCACGCATAATGTTGCATTTCGACAATACTTTGAGCTCACTGATTTCATATCGATCCGGTTAGAATGATCGCGGATATTGTAATGTTCACGATTATTCGAACACTTGAGAAAGGCCGCCCATCCCATTCTAGAGATCCTAGGATGAGCAATTCGCTTGACTATAGTGGCGAGCTGCGATTCGTGTATTCCTTAAAGAAGACAGCTGCCAGTCGATAGGTACATTGTAGGCAGCTGTAGCTATATTCGTGAGTGGCGTGGTCCCTGGAATTGTATTCAGCTCTTTTCTCCGTTTAAGCAAGACCACGTCACATAATATTAACGGCGCCAAGTAAAAAGACAATGCGGCACAACGGTATTTCCAAGTTGGGTCGGTCTATACGACGCAAGCCGGTCAACTTCCAAGCTTCATCTTTCAGTTGAACCTTGTTCATTTAAGCGAATTATATTTATGTTGGACAAAGTACACAGATTCAGCTCGCACTGGCCTGAAATAGGCCGAGCATTCATGAATACAAAAGCAAGTGACTACCTAACATGGCACGAATTTGTCAAACATGTGGCACGTCCTCTGCGACACAATGTAGCTCGCCGCATAGAATTATTACTATATATCAGCACACATTAGAACCCGAAGCAGCAGATCGAGTCTCTACAAGACCAGAGAATTCATATGCCGATGAGTGTACTGGCATCGGGAACATATCTGATTCAATAATGAGGAGGCGGTGGCGGAGATTTGTAGAAATATTTTGGAGGAGGTGGCGGTGGAGATTTGTAGTAATACTTGGGAGGACAAGGCGGTGGTGAAGGAGATTTGTAGTGGTAGGGAGGTGGTGGGGAAGGCGAAGCAGGTGGAGGAGAGGTGGAGTGGTAGGGTGGCGGTGGGGAAGGGGAAGGAGGAGGGGGAGGAGGGGATTTGTAGTGGTAAGGTGGGGGAGGAGAAGGGGAGGGAGGGGGAGGAGATATGTAGTGGTAGGGTGGGGGAGGTGGGGGAGGAGGGGAATGATAATGGTAAGGTGGTGGAGGAGAAGGGGAAGGAGGGGGAGGGGATGTGTAGTGCAAGTAGGGTGGGTGACGAGGGGGAGGAGGAGAATGATAGCGGTAATGGTGAGGATGGCTGTGCGAGGGAGGAGCGGGAGACTTGTAAGGATACATGTGAGCTTCGATGGTGAGCTGGGAGCCCAGGCTGAGAATCAGGAGGGGGAAGAGGGCGTCCATGAGATGCACAGACCTCATCGTCCTGGATATGGAGACGATCAGGAAGCTTGACCAAGCTGCTTCTGCCTCGGATGGGCATTCAGGTACTTCTAATTTATAGGCTCCATACACTATTGCTGCTCTTCGTGTTCCGCTGTCCTTTACATGTAAAACAAGGTGGCTTATAGCGTGTTCCAAAATCTTTGTCTCCCGAGAAAGTAATGGATTTGCAGTGCTTGTCCCACCAAACTTCGCTAGCGAAGCTCTATTCCATGTACGCAAATACTGTGGAGTGGTCAGTCCAATAAGCCTTCGATATCTCCGTGTATATTTTTTCTGCCTTCAAGTCACTCCAAATTTGATCCAAATGTGAACCGTAGATAGTTGTGGGCTTTTGGAGGTGTAATTGGAGCCCTAAGGATTGCATGAGAGCTTGCAAGTTTGTGGATGGAGGTGATGTTTTGCCCATGTCTATGTAAAAGTCTTCTAAAATTACTGTTGATAAGTTGGCTCTTTTGCTGGTCATTATGACTTCATGAAGATATGTTAAGAACACTAGTGTTGTACCCGTGCTTTGCACGGGCTCTTTGTAGTTGTTAAAATGCCACCGCTTGCAACAACACGTCTGGGTTCGCTCACAGACATCTGCTGCACCGTCAGCTTCCCATAGCATGTAGGTAGAGGTATTGAGGGGATGCAGGGCCTCTCCCATTTCAGCCACTTGATTTCTAGCAGCAGCTCATTCTGGCCCCTGCGTTTCCCCACTAAGCATGTACCCTTTAAGAAAAGCAATTGTAAGGACACCATTTGGGTGAGAAGAGTTGCATCCAACTCAAGTAGAGAAGTGGAAAGCCCACGGACTTTCCCAAGGCCCTGCGACCAACCCCAATGAAATCTGCATCACAGTCCGAGCAACAGCCCAGGCAAGCAGGCAATTTGCAAAAAAGAGAGAGCATATATGTTCTGTGCTGAAAGACAGAGCAGGACGATTAAAAAAAAAACACACCTTTCTTCTTCTCATCAAGTTTTCCAAGTCATCATCAACCCATACTTGGCTCCATTCGCCTGTCTCTTGGAATTGGTTCCTTTCAATCCCGCTACCCAAATTTCTCACCGATTGTGCATTTGTATGGTTCCATCATTCCCCTGCTCTACCAGACAAAGTCGCTTCAATTTCTCCATACTAGTTATAGGGTAGTTTTTTTAACTTTCCTAGAAATATTGTGCACAACTCTATGCTTCTTCGTTTAGGAAGCATGCCACATTGAGGAACATTTGTTTCTCATTTTCTACGAGGGCATCATAATAACTAATTTTGAGTGCTTTTGCTATCTTTCTATCGGGGAATCGGTTCTCTCTTAGCATTTGGATTGTCTCTTGCCAGATCTTGGACTGTTTTGCTTGTCGACCTTAGCCTTGGGAGAACAATATTAACCTAAATGAGCCCCAAGAATGGCCAGCGAAAGAGGATGCCCATCGCACTCTCTTACAATAGGTGCCACCAGATCACGCTACTCAAAATCTTCTGGTGGAACAGGTGAGTCAAAAGCGTGTAGGCTGCTTGATCATTGGATGTGATGAGGATGCCGCTGCTTGGAAGAAGCGATTTTAGATCTATGATACTTTTGACATAAGAGAACTCCTTTACATCATCCAATACAATCAAAACCTTCTTCTCCCTCAAGCGATCTTGCAAGATTGCTCTTCCTTTTTTGATGTCGTTCCCCTGGTTGTCATCCTTGTCCAGCAATAGATCTTGCCGGAGTGAATGCTGAATCTGCCTCAAGTCCATATCCCTGCAATTTCTCACAAAGCTTCGTGCGTGAAACTCCTTACTAAGGCTTTGGTAAACTGCTTGAGTGATGACGGTCTTGCAAACCCCACTCATCCCATACAGTTGGACAAACTTTACAATTCTGAGTTCGTCCACGCACAACAACTTCTCGGACCCTCATTCCAAACCAATTGGGTGAAGCACTCCATCAATTGGACATCTCTCGTCGATCTTCTGTACTATCATTTCTACGAGTTTTTTTCACAAGTTGCCCTCAAAACTGTGCATGAGTAAGACACTATTATCAAATGCTAGCATCAAATAGTGGCACCAACGAATTGAATTTGGACTCTACTCTTGATGGACGAAAGCATGAAAAACTCGGTATGAATAATAATGGAGAGTCAGATGAGCCTCCACAAAGCTCTTTTTACCTATTGTAAGCCTCAAGCCTCAAGCCGCATTGCCATGAAGCAAACTCCAAAGCTAGTATATGCACATGAGTCAGATGCATCTTTTGATGCTTTGAGCTTTGAGTTTTGGTGATATTTCACTCTATTGTGGCATACACATTTGGGTGCACCTGGTATTTGGTGTGATTCTCTCTTGCAGGGACTAGCATTTGGGATTTTGTTTCATTTGCATCATGGCATCCTCTTCCATGCTTGAAAAGGAGTTTTTCAGCATTAAAAAGTTTGATGGGACAAACTTTTCTTTGTGGAAAGAACAAATAAGGGATGTGCTTATTCAAAAGAAGCAGATTAAACCCTTGGCAGGGATTGAAGCTAAGCCTGCAAATATGTCTGAGGATGATTGGAATGAGTTGGATGCATTAGCAAAGTCTACTATTAGACTTCATCTTGCAGAGTGAGTTTATTTCGAGTTTATTTCACAGTAGTAAATGAGCAGACTACGGAAGATTTGTGGAAAAAACTGTGTGCCACTTATGAGAAGGAAACTGCCTCTAATAAAGTTTACCTCATGAAGAGGTTGTTTGAGCTGCTGCAGATGAAGGAAGGGGTCTCCATTGCTTCTCACTTGAATACATTCAATATTATTTTCAGCCAGCTTCAGGCTCAGAAAATGAATTTTGATGCAGAGACTAAGGCAATATTTCTCTTATGTTCATTGCCATCCTCATGGGATACCTTCCGTACAGCTGTCAGTAACTCTGCACCTGGTGGAGTACTGAAATTTGATGATGTTGTGGGTAGCTTGTTGGCCAAGGAGATTAGACGGAAGTCTATGGATGGCAACAAGCAGGATGCAGCCTTAAATGTGCAAAGGGGCAGATCACAGTTCAGGGGGAAGTCCCAAGAAAGAGGGAAGTCTCATAGCAAATCCAAGGCACAGAACATTGAGTGTTACCATTGTGGCAAGAAGGGCCATATGAAAAAGGATTGCTACAAGCTGAAAAGAGAGCAAAAGGATAAGAAAAAGAATGCAAATTGGGGTGCAAATCAAAAGGAAGAGAGTCCAAGGAAGGACAAAGGAAAAGTGAAGATCGAGGAGATCAATGCAGTCACACGTGATAGTGACAATGATGTTCTCTTCATGTCTAGTTTATCTGCAAAGTTGCTTACCACTTCAGATGATGCA
Organism: Dipteris shenzhenensis; assembly: GCF_047967505.1. Classification (NCBI taxonomy): domain Eukaryota; kingdom Viridiplantae; phylum Streptophyta; class Polypodiopsida; order Gleicheniales; family Dipteridaceae; genus Dipteris; species Dipteris shenzhenensis. Next base: position 44,839,843 of record NC_141614.1, read on the forward strand.
TATTCCCAGGATTGGATTTTGGATTCTGGTGCTTCATTCCATGTTACTCCCCATAGGGAATGGTTCTCCACTTATGATAGTGGAAAGATAGGTTGTGTGCATCTTGGAAATGACTATGCATGTGACATAGTGGGAGCAGGTGACATAAATTTTTCTTTTGCAAATGGGTCTGCATTTGTTTTGAAACATGTGAGACATGTGCCTAAGTTGACCAAGAGTCTTATTTCAGTGGGTCAGCTAGATGATGCTGGTTTTCACACTACTTTTGGCTTTCAGAGTTGGAAAATTCAGAAGGGCTCTATGCTTTTGGCCAGGGGTGCCAAGTGTGGGACTTTGTATCCCTTACATGTATCAGGGGTATTTGATCATGTTGTTGCAATAATCGAGCAGCCAAGCACTTCTTTGTGGCATTGCAGGTTGGGGCACATGAGCCAGAATGGAATGAAACTCTTATGCCGTTTGGGTTATGTACCGCATTTGAGTTTCTCTGATTTTGAATTTTGTGAGCACTGTCTCTATGGGAAGCAGACTAAATCAGCCCATAAAAGAAGGGGAAAGAAAGAGTTTGAAAAGCTTGATTTGGTGCATTCAGACGTATGTGGTCCCATGCCTACACGGTCATTAGGCGGGGCTGAATACTATGTGACATTCATTGATGATGCAACTAGGAAAGTGTGGGCTTATGCTATAGCTCGGAAGAGTGATGTGTTCCAGGTATTTCAGAAATGGCTGGCCTTGGTTGAGAATCAGTCAGGTAGAACGCTTAAATGCCTACGGACTGACAATGGTGGAGAGTATCTCTCTCATGACTTTCAGTATTTCTGTGATACACGTGGGATTAAGAGGGAGCTCACATCCCCTCGTACTCTAGAGCAAAATCCAGTTGCAGAAAAGATGAACCGTACCATTCAAGAAAGGTTGCAATGCATGCTTTCCAATGCAAGTCTTTCTGGTGGTTTTTGGGCTGAGGCAATGAAGACTGCAGTGCATGTGATCAATAGATCACCTAGTAAGAGTTTGGATGGTGGTATTCCTGAAGAGGCATGGAGTGGCAAGAAGCCCTCTTACTCTCATTTGCGTATATTTGGGTGTGAGGCATATGCACATGTGCCAAAAGAGCTTCGAAAGAAGCTAGATCCTAAGTCTAGGAAATGCATCTTTCTGGGTTATGGTGAAAGTGGAGAGATGGGCTATCGTCTCTGGGATCCAGAAGCAAAGAAGATCATAAGCAGCCATGATGTGGTCTTCAATGAGAAGAAGGAGGGATGTGGAAATGAGGAGAATCACTTTCCAGGATGTGAATCCACCTGCCTATGTTGATAGACAACAAGCTGTCCATGCACCAAATGTGCAAGAAATGGTACTACCAAGTACTCCCACAGGTATACAATCAAGGGTAGATGATGGATCATCTATTGGTGGAAATGATGAGCCAAATGTGGCTGATATGCAAGTGGGACAGCAAGCTGAAATGCCCTTGAGAAGATCATCTAGAGTGTCTAGACCGCCTGATAGGTTTGTTCCAGGGGTAGACTATGTGATGCTTACTGATTGCGGGGAGCCTTCTTGCTACAGAGAGGCTATGATGCATGAGGATCAACGCAAGTGGGAGTATGCTATGCAATCAGAGATGAGTTCACTTATGAAGAATAAGACTTGGGACTTGGTTTCTTTGCCACATGGAAAGAAAGCATTGCCATGTAAATGGGTCTACAAAATGAAGGTCACAGGTGATGATGTGCCTAGGTACAAGGCCCGTTTGGTTGCTAAAGGGTTCAAGCAAGAGAAGGGTGTGGACTTTGATGAGATATTCTCTCCGGTTGTGAAGATGACCACACTTAGATGCATGCTTGGACTAGTGGCATCAGAGATATGGAGCTTATGCAAATGGATGTCAAGACAGCTTTCTTGCATGGGGATTTGCATGAGGAAATTTACATGGTGCAGCCGGAAGGCTTTGAAGAAAAGGGCAAAGAGCATTTAGTTTGCAAGCTGAAGAAGAGTCTCTATGGTCTTAAGCAAGCGCCTAGAGAATGGTATCAGAAGTTTGATGCTTTCATTCGGTCCTAGGGTTTCAAAAGGAGTGAAATTGATCACTGCCTCTACACTAAAAGGGCTAAGGATAGTAGCCTGATAATCCTGGCACTATATGTGGATGATATGCTATTGGATAGCAAGAACACTTATGAGCTAGATGCATTAAAGGCCAAGTTGCATGAGGCCTTTGATATGAAGGATTTGGGACTTGCAGGTCATATTCTTGGTATGCGCATCACGTGTGATCGGAGTAGGAAACTCCTTTGGCTTTCACAAAAAGAGTATGTTACAAAAGTATTACAGCGTTTCAATATGGAGGGGGGGAAGGCAGTGAGTACTCCATTGCCTCCATATGTGAAATTGAGTCATACAGATAGTCCCAAATCAGATGAGGAAAGGGCCATGATGGCCAAGGTTCCTTATGCATCAGCAGTTGGGAGTCTTATGTATGCTATGATAGCTACTAGACCAGACATTGCATTTGCAGTGGGAGTTGTTAGCCGGTATATGGCTAATCCAGGAAAGAGGCATTGGGAGGCAGTTAAGTGCATCATGAGGTACATGAAGGGTACCAAGGAGATGTGCATTTGCTTTGGTAAAGGAGACATGCGTGTACTTGGGTACACAGATTCAGACTATGCAGGGCATGTGGATAGTAGGAGATCCACTTCTGGTTATGTGTTCACCTTTGTAGGTGGTGCAGTGTCGTGGATGTCTCGTGCACAGAAGTGCGTTGCTTTGTCTACCACAGAGGCTGAGTATGTTGCAGCCACAGAGGGTTGCAAGGAGGCTATATGGCTTGATCGGCTAGTGGGAGATTTGGGGATTCATACAGGTGTACCGACATTGCATAGTGATTCCATGAGTGCTATTCAGCTAGCACGGAATCCGGTCTTTCATGCAAAGACCAAACACATTGAGGTCAGGTACCATTTCATCAGGGAGGTACTTGAGGACAAGCGCATAGAGCTTGTCAAGGTTCATATAGATGATAACCCTGCAAATATGCTAACGAAGAGTCTACCTAGTCAGCGGTTTGAGTATTGTCATGTATTGATGGGTATTGGATAGTATGCTCACTGGTTGTTCTCCCTTAAAGGCAGATTGTCCTTTAAGTGGGAGGTTGTGGGGGTTAAAGGTCATTGTGCCTTTACCCCGGTTATGTACAATACTCAAACACATATATAAATGAATGAAAAAGAAGATTAGGGTGGTTCTGCACCCACCAAAACTTGTGTGGCTCTCTCTCTCTCTCTCTCCTTCTTCCGTTCTTGCTTCCGTTGAGAGCACTCTCATGTAGTGTAAGTGATTCCATCATGGCATTAATTCAACATGTCACCATAGCAGAGGAGGCATGGACGGTCTTGAAAAATCACTACGAGACCACGAATCAGACGCAGATTCAAAATTTGGAGACTCAACTGGCGAACAAGAAACTGTCTAAGTCTGAAGCGGCAGAGAAGTTCATCACCAAGGTGAATAATCTGCACGATCAGATGACTGTGATTGGCATCACCATCACAAGCGAGAATCTAGCACGAAGGTGCATACGGATTCTCCCACCAAAGTACGACAGTCTTGTTATGGCATTGAATACGCAAAACAGAAATCTGCCCCTCAACTTTGAGGATTTAAGTGCGATGCTTCTGGAGGAGATGCATCAAAAGACGAGGACTGGAGAAGATTCGACTTTCTATGCTAGATCAAAGAAAGGTAAGGGTAAGGACTTTGGTAACCCATCTTCTTCTGATGATAAAAAGAGAAAGAAGAAGATCAAGTGCTTCTATTGCAACAAGGTAGGGCACAAGTAGAATGATTGTCGAAAGAAGATTGCAGATGAGAAGAATGGAGTGAAGAAAGAGTCCAGCAACAGCACGCATGTAGTACCAGTACAGCTGTTCGTAGCAATTGAGGAGATTTACACACAGGTAGTTCATGTACCTGTGGATGAACCTTGGATTATTGACAGTGGTGCATCGCACCACATGACCAGTCAGAAGGATTGGTATACCTCTCTACAACCGGTAGGGAATGACATCCTGGTAGAAGTCGGCAATGATGCAAAATGTCTAGCAAAAGGAAAAGGTACGATTGCTCTCAAGTCAGATGGAGTTGTAAAAGAGTTGTCCGATGTTCTTTATGTGCCAGATATCAAGAGGAACTTGTTGTCCATTTCTGCGATCACGGATCGGGACCTCAAAGTTCAATTTGATAAGAATGGTGCACAGATTTTTGATCTTCAAGGGAAGGTCATTGGTAAAGATACACAGCACAACAACATCTACGAACTCTCAGCTTTCAGTGCTCGAGCCGATGTAGAGAACACTAAGCTCATAGCATGAGATGTTTGGTCATGTAAACCTTAGTTCTTTAAAGGAGATGCATAAAAGTGGAATGATTGCAGACCTACCATAAATTACAGAACTTTTCGATGTATGTGAAACTTGCATGATGGGCAAGCAGCATCGGAACGCCTTTCTAAAGAGGCCAGTAGGGCAAAGTCTTCTCTAAAGCTCGTTCACATGGACCTTTGCGGAAAGATGGAGACGAAAGCTTTGGGTGGTTCCTACCACTTCATGATGCTGATCGACGACTACAATAGAAGGATATGGATATACTTCTTGAAGACTAAATACGAGGCTTTTAGTAAGTTCAAAGAATGGCATATAATGGTCAAGAAAGAAACAGGGAGGAAGGTGAAGAAGTTGAGATCAGACAGATGTGGTGAGTTCACATCAAGTGAATTCGAAAGTTACTGCAAAAGTCACGGGATTGAGGCAGAAACCCCCGCCACATACATCACAGCAAAATGGAGTAGCAGAATGCAAGATGCGCGTCATCTGTGAAATGGGTAACAGTATGATGAAAGGGAAAGATTTGCCAAAGACTTTCTGGGCTGAAGCATGTAACACGCCAGTTTACATTCTAAATCGTAGCTACACGAAGGCTATGAATGGGATGACTCCATTGCAGGCCTTTTCTGGTAAGAAACCTTCAGCTGCATATTTCAAAGTTTTTGGATGTGACTATTTTGTGCATGTCCCTGATGCTAACAGGACCAAATGGGAACTGAAGAGCCGAAAGTGTATTTTTTTGGGCTATAGTGAAGAGGCGAAGGGTTACCGTCTCTATAACCCTATTACCAAGAAGGTAATAGTAAGCCGCGATGTGGTCTTTGTAGAACAGCCGCATCAATTGGAGGAGAATGCTTCCTTCCCAGACAACCAAGACCAAGATATCCATCCAGTACAACCACCAATAGCAGACCGAACTCCCCCACCAATGGTGTTTGGGAGGATTCAAGATAAAGAAGAGGAAGAAGAGCTTGTAGAACCACAATGGCAACGGCCATTACCGAAGTGGGTAAAGCAGCTTTTGGACAACAAAGAACCTCCAGCCATTGAGGAGGAATCATCCGAACACCGCCAGTCCAAGAGATTAGAGGAGCAAAGAAGAGCGCATGAACACTTGGTCAACTACGTTTTGATGACAGAGGTGATCCGTGTTGATGAACCCAAGTGTCTTGAAGAGGCACAAGGTGATGATAGGTGGATGGAGGCTATGCAGTCGAAGTATGGCTCCATAATGAAGAACAACACTTGGGACCTTGTGGATCATCCACCAAAATGCAAGGTAATTGGCACCAAGTGGGTGTACAAGGCTAAGTACAAGTCCGATGGCACATTGGATAAGTACAAGGCTCGGCTCGTGGCAAAAGGATTTGCACAGGTATATGGTTTTGATTATCAGGATACTTTTGCTCCCACAGCTCGACTAACCACAATTCGCAGTGTTTTGGCTTTAGCAGCCCAGGGAAGTTGGCCTGTGTTTCAGATGGATGTAAAATCTGCCTTTCTGAATGGAGATGTCAAGGATGAGGTATACATGGAACAACGTCCACCAGGTTTTGTGATCCTCAGTTCAGAAGATAAAGTCTGTAAACTGAAGAAGGCACTTTACGGGCTGAAACAGGCCCCACGAGCATGGTACCAGTGAATTGATGCCTACTTTCTACAAAAGGGGTTCAGGAGGAGCCATCTGATGCAAACTTGTATATCTTCAGAGAAGGAGCCAGGTTTATGATCGTGGTCCTTTATGTGGACGACCTTGTCATAACAGGGAACCATGAAGAGAAGATCTTACAGGCATTTGTGCTCATCCATGCATTAAAGATCAAATTTGCATTTATAACATGTTGATTGATGAAGAATAGTGGTAGCTCAGGTGGTAGGGTATCTTCCTACCCGACTAGCTACCCCTTGATGGGACCATGAGTGTGTGTACCGAAAAAAATATTGGTTGACTAATGAAAAGCGCTTTATTTCGCAATGACATATTTTTGTAATTATGATTGTTGCTAACGACTCAACCTAAAGATCATGTTTTGTTCCTTTGAGTATCTCCATGATGGTTTGCTCAAATGGTATAGTCATCTTTAGTTCACTAAAAATCATCTTTTATATGGATGTTTTTAAAAACATGTGCATGTAGAGGATCGTGGTGTGAAAAATGCAATTGTGTAGTCACATCAGTTTTTAAATATTAATGATAAGCATGTCCCCCTTGTTAATGAAAAAGCACTCAACTTTAATTCCATTTTGAATGCTCGATATCAGAGAAGGTTGTTCACACTATATTTAAAAGGAGATTAATCATTACCTAAGCAAAAGCAATTTTTTGTGGAAATTTGAGGGACTTAATTGAAGGAGTAATTAATTCAGAAATTGTTTCCGTGGCATTTACTTCTTGAGAGGGAATACTTCACCATATAAATTGCTCTCACCATAGAGGGAGTGCATTGTTGTGAATTCTTCTGAAAATTCGTTGAACTGCTGAGATCTTGTCCCAGAATGTGGGTGAAGAGCAAGCTGAGTTAATGGCGTCAGAAAAACCACCAGCTGCCCATGGTTTAAACTTGACACATACAGTCCAGCTTCATTTTCTTTGTTGCACTGCACTTGATTTTTCTGTTTCCACAGTCCGGACTCCGGATACTGAGTGGTTAGCACTCAGAGGAAGTGGAATACAAGGCTGTAAAGCAACACAAAGTAACGTGCCCCCAGCCATGTTGCCTGTACATTGGAATCATTGTGAAGGAGGAGGTTTTCGTTCGATGATGAGTTCATTAGAGACAGACATCCAACTTACGATTTCAGGCGTCTGCTGATTCTCTGTCACAAACTCTCCGTCTGCAGTAATTATGCACTAGGATCTGGACTCTGGAAACTTCTGACGTTCATCGCATCGATGGCTGCACTCTCCATAGGTACTATGCAAGGAATCCGTTGCTGTGGATTGCGATAGGCACTATGCAAGTAGAGCTCAGATTGAGGTGCGTTCATGTCAGCGCGTGGTCGAATCTTTTCAGAGGGTATTTCTTTAGCATGTCCAGTACTGTGTCAATTTTGCAGCATGTACGTGACCCAAGGAACACGCGAGATTCGGTTGCGACTCAACACTTCCCGCGTGCTGCTGCGTGAAGACTCGCATCATGGCTCGCAGCAGTCCTAGAATCAGGACTTCGGTGAGTTCGGTCGTTCTACCCCAGGATGGCAAAAATTTATGGAAATCTTGCTATTCACAGAACGTGACCCAAACCTTATCCAAAAAGGAAGGTGGATGAGGTAATCGTCTTGATGAAAGGAAGGCAAAATTGGTAGAGATAAAAGAAGAATGCCTGCCTTATGTAGATAACGAGAATGTGCCTGCTTTGCATGAAGTGCACAATTGGTATGGTTCTGAAATAGAGCCTGTTGTCAAGGTTGTATAGGTTTTTGAAATCGATCTTACAATCAAAATTTGTGTTTTTGATGGGAAGGTGTTAAATAAGTATGGAACGTGCATGTTGTCTAATGTGAATTATCAAATGGCTTAGGTTTCATAACCCTACACATTAACGAGCTCGTTTATGGTGAGTTTGTGAAGTTGCACACAGGTGACTGTATCAGGTTGACCAACTTCTCTATTTGTTTTAGAAACCCTAGGAATGATGGGGAAACTACAGACTACAGCATTGCTTTTGATCCCTCCACTAGAGCCGAAAGGATAGAACCATTTGCTATTGTTCCATAAATCTATCCCCGGGGAGGGTGAAAGCATGCTACGGTGTATGTACTATTGGCAAGAATGTGGTAGACTTACTAAGTAATGTGCGATATGGAGAGATTTCTCAAATCGATGTGCAGTAATATATTTATTGTTTTTTTATTATGCACAAATATTTCTCACGTAAGCATTCTCATGCTCATACACACATTTTCATGCACTGTGTCTCCTCTCAGGTGTTTCACTTTCGAACCTGCACTCTATCACTTCCACTTTCGAACTTTTGAACTTTTGATTTCCACCTCAAATTTTCTGGTAAGACGTTGACACGGGTCGCTCTCTTGTGAGTACTCTCTCTCTCTCTCTCTCTCTCTCTCTCTCTCTCTCTCTCTCTCTCTCTCTCTTCGTTCTTCTCTTTTCCCCCATTCTCTATTCATTCTTTGCTTTTCCTCCATTCTCTAAACGCTTTCCCCCCATAATTCAATATTCGAACCTGCACGCGATTGTCTTTTGCTATTCCTTCTGTCGACATGCAAACTTTCTACTTTTATTATTGCTCTCTCTCTCTCTCTCTCTCTCTCTTTGTTATTTTACTTTATTTCATCTTAGTGTGAGTCCTAGTACTAAAATGTTACTCTCTTTGTAGTAGCTGAAGACCGCCATGTCTCCAAGGAAGCCCAAAGGCATCACATCTCCCACCTCCAAGAAGCCCGATGTCCTTTCCCCAAGAAGAAACACTCCATCCAAGAAATCTGCAACCAAAGAGAAGGAAAAGGCTACAAATAGCAAAGCGGCTTCTATTCTAACTCCAATCAAAGAGAAGCCAAAGACTAAGGACAGCAAACCAATAGCAATTCCAACTGGAGTCAGTCTTGGATGGAGATTTTTCCTGAGAGCGAAGCCAGACTCATATCTGGAGTTGGACACCTGGATCCAAGAAATATGGGGAAACAATGACAAAGAGAGTAGGCATGGCTTTCATATAGGTCAAAAAGAAATCATTGCTGAACAATTTTATGAAGATTCACTATAGGATTTACAATTTGAAAATAGTCTCATGAACAATGAAGTTGGTACACTGTTGGCACGGGCATTCATTACATATACTCATGGAGTAGATGTGGATTGGGATGACTTTGCCCAACACAGAGATGTGAATCTGCGCTCAGCTAGCTTGGACAACACGTGTATCAAGCACAAATGTGATGTAGGCATGTCTACAATAAAATGGGAGCTTGTAAGTTTACAAGATCAACGAAAGTTCAGCATGGAGCAAGAAGGTGTACTGCATGAGTTTCCAAGGGTACACTGGTCAAAGGAGAATGCAAGATTGCATGCAGATTTTAAGGCTGCTACTACAACTGAGGACGAAGCCCTCACAAAACTTGAATCAATTGTACATACACTTAGCTAGGTGCATAGTAAAGTAGACAATTTATTACATGGTAGTGTACTACAGGAAGAGTTCTTGAAGGATGTAGCAAAACTTGAGGTAGAACTGGATGTAGCAAAAGTAATATTTGAATCAATAAAAAGATAGCGCATCAGCATTGGAGAGCACTACAAAGCAAGCTCAAGTTTTTTGAGCAACGTGCAGCATCTGATTCAGAAGCTCCCAAGTCAGGGTCTCAGAGTTTTGAATCTAGCACCAGCTCACCATCCCACAGGCTCTGCAGTACCGACTATGAATGTGAATATTGAATGGTGAGATTCTTAACTTCCATGTGCAAATCGATGTTTTAGTTTTTAGAGTTGGGTCCTCTTACAACAAGTAGTGTGTACTTACCCTTTTGATAAATATGCAGGTGTGTTTTTTGTGGGCTTGGATTTTCAACATTCCATCATCTTTGTGGTACCTTCAATGTCCGCAGTGTATTTTGCTAGTGACCTTGAGTTTAGTGATGCTAGTAAAACACGTTTGCCTTGTCTTTGCTGATGATGGGAGTTTTGTATCGTTACCCAAGTTGCATTTGTGTTGAGTCTACACATCTCATCTTGAACATCTTTATTGACGTGGAAGTTTTCATTTATAAGTGGTTCTAGCATGTACAACCTTTTAATGTCCTTTACTCGAAATAGTGTTGTGTATGCTAGCCCGTGTCCTCGTACTCCCCTTAGTGAGAAAGCGAGTCTTTCCAATGTTAGGCCTTGTGCTCGGTGTATTGTCCTTGCAGCTGTTGGTTGCATAGAAAATTGTTCTCAAGTGAGGATGCTTGTTTTTGAAGGTCCTATTTGCACTTCTTTCACAATTCTAAAAATAGGAGTCCATTGTTTTGCAATGTTGTCTTTGTAGTCATCGATGTTACACTATGTCCCTCCCGACAAATGTTGAAGCCGTCTTAAGAAGTCCATCGGTGCCATTTACTAGTCCGTCTTGTTGGTCGATGTTTCTTGAGCAGAGTTCTACTAGCATTTCTTCCTTTATCTCAATTCTAGTGTGCAAGCCGCATGTGTTTCTTGGATCCTCTAGCGTTTTTGTTTTGCTAAATGTTGCATGTGAGAAGTGATCCCTTGCAAGAAGCACATGCTTTTGCCCGTTGCAAAGGTGCATCACCATGTCATTGTGCTTTCGTGTTTGCAAATTCGTGTAGTATAGGTGGGGGAATGTGGTCTATTGGTGTCGAGCGCATGCATGTTTTGTTGATGTAGTCCAAATCTTCGATTGTGTGGGTGCATTTCCTGAATGAGTTGAGTGTGTTTATGAACACATCATTATTCAGGTGCATGATAGATTGTAGTTCAAAGCATTTGGGTTTTGTTCGCTAATATGTTTCTGCAAGACATTCTAGCTCTCTTTCGGCTGTTTAAAAGACCCACGAATCTTTCACTAGTTTGGCCTGATAGAAGTCTCCACACGTAATGATATTATTCTTGCCCCTCTTGTAAGAAACAATTGTATTTTTTCTTGTGGCACTAGTTATTTGCACAACATTACTTCATCGAATAGTTGTCTTTGCTCCTTGTTCAGTGATCTTATCTTCTGGAAGTACTTTGCATTGTCCATTAGAACTTGCTCCTTTGTGGTGAGCATGTACTGGTCGCTCTTGATGCTTTTTGATATCATTGACATGTCCAAGGATATATCATAGGAGTTCTCTTTTTCTTGCTTGTTGCTCAGAGCAGGACTTTTGCCATTTAAAGACAAATCCAAAAGATTTCAGCTAGTAGGAAGGACGCTTATACAGAATGCTAGCTACAGTACCAGATTTACATGCCATGTTAGCTCAACCACAACAGATGCCACTATCGGCAAAATGGCACAAGAGATATAGTCATGTTAATTTCAAGAGCTTGCTAGACCTCAGGAATCAGAATATGGCAATCGGGATTTCAAAGCTACAGTTTCTTGGAAAAGTTTGGTTTTTGGTTTCGAATTTGAGTTGACGGCATAAGGCCTTACACTCATCATCGTACCAACTATTACAGGATACGGTGCCAGGGGGTGGTGGGCGGGTGGTGTGGGGAAAGGCGTGGATGGCAGCCTCGTGTAGTGAGCGGGTGACAAGGGCAGCACGATTCCCTAAAAGGGGTTTGAAGTCAATATAAGCGAGAAGTATGTACAGACGGCCAGAGTAAGAAGGTGAGTGATCCCGATCAAAGCGTATATCGTGGTAGGTGGAGTAAGCACTGAGTGGGGTGGAAGGTGCTGTGCGAAGGGATGTGGAGATGCGAAAGAAAAGGTATGTGTGATCAGCCCCTGGGGGGAGAGGTGCTACAGTGAAGTCAGTAATGCGAGATGTGAAGACAGGGGATCCCATGATGTAATCAACAACACTGGAACCCCCCCCATGTGGAAAGCATGTGAAACCACCTGAAGTGGGCCATCTGTCAAGACCATTATAGATAATGAGATCATGTATTCTGCCCAGGTCTAATAGGGCCTGCCCATAGGATGAAAGTGGACCCTGCCTGTCAGCCGAAACCCGTAGCATACCTGCCTCCTCAAGGTCAACATTTGCCAGTAGAGTGGAATGATCTCTGAAATCAAGAGGTGGTACCTGACGGGTCCTTGTCTTCGCGTTGAAGTCTCCCACTAGAAGGACTTCTCCGCGGCTAGAAAAGTCAACGATGGACTGATAAAGGGCAGCAAATGGGGATTTCTCATGATCACCTCGAATATCTCTGGCAAAGTGAGAGGTCTCCGGGGGGAAGTAGCAAACTACGACAAACAGATCCTGGCTATCCATGTGTCGTATCTAGATCCAAAGAAATCTGGAATGTGTATCTCTCTGCTCTATTGAAATGATCCCCCGAAGTGTGGATCTAAAAAGGACTGCAACTCCACCTGAACCTCGAACTCCTCCTGTACCCCTCGTCTCATCTCTGTAGGCAGACTCCAATGTATATCCGCTGACTATTGGGAGAGGGCGCTCTAGACTCTGATGTGTCTCTGTATAGAAGACTATGTCGTGGCCTGTATAGGATTCTGAGAAGTTCCCTGGTTCTGACCATAAGGTACCATTATAGTTCCAAATGGTGCAGGACAGGGTCTCGGATATCTGAGTCTCATAGGCCCCGCTTCCCTATGTAGGGGAGGGGGCAGGTGTCCTACGGGGTCCTGTAAGTAGTACTACATCGACGAGCTCGAGACCACCATCAAGACACTCGGAGGTGCAGGCTGCTCTCTTGCGGAGGTTGTCATCCAGATTCTCCTATACGCAGACGATGTAGTACTACTATCCTCTTCTACTACTGGTCTTCAGTGACACCTGGATGGACTTCAGGTCTTCTGTGATACACATGACTTGAAGGTCAACCTTGGGAAAACCAAGGTGATGATCTTCAACACTTCTAGACCCGCTATGCACCGAGAGCAGTTCCTCTTCGCCGGCGACCTTAAGATAGTTGACTCTTACACATACTTGGGCATTGTCTTCTCAGGCCTGATCTTCACGATGTGCCCGGCCATGCAGGCCAGGATCAGCCGGGTCTACGCCGCTCTTGCCAGGCTGGAGCGATAGTGCTACCACTCCCACTTCCAGGACCCGCGGACATCATTTTAAATTAAAAAACAAAGGAAATTTTAAAATTCAAGTTTCCACAAGTTTTCCTTTCTGCACACGTTTGTCTTTTCACACTTTTCAAGTTTCCACACGTTTGTCTTTTCAAACACAAGGTTGTCTTTTATCACAATTTTCAAGTTTCCACACGTTTATCTTTTCAAACACAAGGATTCATAGTTTTAAAAAAGGCGGGAAATTTGAAATTCAAGTTTCCACACGTTTCTCTTTTCAAACACCAAGGTTTATAGTTTTGTTTGCTTAAGTTTCAACTAAATCACACACCAATCTCCTCTAATATGCCTCATTGATATAATTGTGCCACACACTTTCATTCCACACTCTCAAAGCATGTGTAAAAATAAGATCTCTCACAATACACACACAAGTGTCATACCTGCATGCCAACTAATATAATGATCAATGGTACACCATATCAACATGGATGCAAGTTCAGAAACAATGCCACCGCTAAAGAGGATGCGAAAAAGAGCCCACCTCCTCAGCCCACGAGACCCCCTCTAGAGTTCATAGCCATCTACCCCCTCTCAACCACGGCGACCACATGCATTTGTAGTTCAGAGCAATAGCTCTGATGATAGAGTTATTAGTCAAAGTAGGTCTGGTGAGGGCACAACTACCGTATCCACTTTCACATCTTCAAGACACACCTTGATGGTTCCAAATTCCATCGACCTTGGCCTAAGGTCAAGGATAATGTAAGAGGGGTAAATACTTATAAGAAAAACCCAACCCCACTGTTGTTTATATGCCAACATGGACTTAGGTAGTATAGAATGTGTGTGTGGAGCAGCAGCAAAGCTCCTCTTGTACTTGCATAAGGCTAGGATTAATCTCTCTTAGGAATCTTCAACATGCAAGTTCTACTTGGAATTCCTACATGCATGTTCTATATGCTCATCCACAACGTTTGTAGGAAGACCTTCTATGTCATTATTATCATAGTACTGGTAGTTGTACTTCTCTTTATATTTTCATTTGCATAGTAGGCTTCTTTCCAAGTCTTGCGGACTCTCAATTGTTCGTCCTCATCATCTCTAAAGGGGCAGTAAAGAAGAAGTTGCTCGCGATAGTGATTGTCAGGGTCTTTAAATTTGTTGAACTTAACAAACCGTAAGATTTTTGGTTTCTTTCTTTTATTAGAAGTGTTGTTGTCATGGTTGTATTTGGCGGTGAAGGTTGCCAGACGTAAGTCATCCATGTTTTTCCGATTGGTATATTTGTCGATGATACTTATCAGTGGACTCGTTGTCCAATGACTGTAGTTTGTCTTTGGACTTTAGAATGAATGCTCTTTTCCCCTTCTCATTTGTGTTTATAAATTGGAAGTCCCTACTGGATATGTGCAGTAGTAGTGAGAGTTATGAAGGCTGCAAGTTGTCCGCTCATTTTTTGGGCATGTAGAAAAGTATTCCCCATTTTCTTTAATCTCTCTTGCATGGGTCTATTCTCTTGCAAGCATGTTGTCAGTGTGTCACGCATCAATTGCGTGAGTGTGGTGTCCATTTTCGTGATGAATGAGGTGCAATATGATGCAGCAGCATATGGGTCCAAGATGAACTGTATGTCCATGTTAGATTGCCAGAGGAAGATAATCTTTTTATTAAAAGCATTGGTGAAGATGTCCTTTGGCTCATGTTTTAAGAATAATCTTGGTTTTGATATTGAAGCTCTTAGGGATAGGATGTATGTTTCTATGTCTATTTGTAGACTGCTCAACCATTCTGGGAACTTAAGGTCTTCTATGGTTTCAATTTTTCGAATCCCTTGCCGAATCCGAATACATGCTTCTTTGAAATTATCCCTATCTCCACACTCAAGTGGAGTTAGTATCATTGTTGCATGCATTGGGGGCTTGGGATAGTGAAATCTGCAAATTTTGTGTTGACCCTTTGTACATGTTCTTTGTATGTCTGTGAGTTTGTATTTTGGTCATCTTTTTAGTGAGGAGTTTTTTGTCACATGTGATATTGTTATCTATGAATGCTACCACTTCAGCATCAGTATTAACACTGTGTCTCGCATTGTGTTGTGGTGCTTGCTCAACCCACAAAATTCCATGTTCGTGTTGGCTACCTCTACTTTGGAACTCTATGACGATGAAGAAGTAATCCAAGTACACTGCTTACTATTGATGTGTCCTTACGTAGGAGGCGGATCATATTTTGTAACTTGTGAGTGTAATATCGGGCACATAGAGACGGGTTTTGTTGAATAAGTTGCATGATGTTTGGGTCTTGGTATGTTGCACTTTGTGCTTGAGTCTGCAGGCTATACTTTGTTTTGAGGGCGCTCACTAAGGGTTCCCACATTCATTCTACACAAGAGAAAGTGACAAAGAAACGTGGTGGCCCCAATTAACGCATCATTGCAAATGCTTCTTTGCATTTGCATAGTCTTTCTTTGTGATCGGGTGATGTTTGAAGGTTTTCAAAGTCCCTGTACCCTATCCCTGACTTCATTAATTGTTCAATGTTCGTGTTATTTTTGACATCTTTTGCACAAAGCAATTTCTTTTTTAGCATTCCTTTTCTTAAGCGTACCCATATGGATTGCATCACTTGATGGATCATAACGTTTATAGCTTAAAAAAAAATATTTGTAATATTATGAGCAAATTTCAATGACTTGTGCATTATTTCCCATTTCACTATGTCCAAATATGTTATTGTGAACTGTTCTAGGGAAGCCAAAATTTAGGGACAAGAAATTAAAAAATCTATAACTTCCTCTGCGCTAACTAAGTTTTGTGTATCAATGTGTCGGTTTCTATGTCATCTTCTTCCATGGTGCTCTCATTATTCATGGGGTCTTCTTCAAAGGAATGTAATAAGGATTGACTCGGCGAGAGCATATTTTCATACCAATCATTGTTCAAAACAATGCTGTTAGCTCTATATAATGGTCTTGTGACAAGCATTTTCAATGCTTTCATGAGAGTGTAAGGCCTAATCGTGCCTATTACAAATGTTGATTTGTATTGCAATCTCCTTTTGATTCCAACAATGATAACATGATCATCATCCACAAAGCGTGGCAAAACTTCTTGTATTTTGTTTGTATCTGCTAGTACATTGACAATACTTCCAAAAATTGCCATTTTCCCGTTAAAAGTTATCTCCCTAATTTGCACGAAAGCAAGCCTTGGCACCACCAGATGTTCCTCCTTATCGTTGAGGATGCACACATCAGGAAAAGGTTTGTCAGGGATATATTCAATGGAGAACACATTTTTTTATTGAGATATCATCACCTCCTAATACATGACCATTAGTACTATTTGTGGAACACTTGAGATAGCATCACCTCTTAATACAAAACCATTGTTACTATTTGTAGAACACTTGAGATATCATTACCCCTTCCCAGTAAAAAACTTAGGGAGAACACCTTTTTTTATTGCCTTGTTGCATTCAATACAAATCTTGTTGGCCTTCTTTTCAAATATGGCACTCGCATCTTTTCTTTTTTCTTTTACCCAATCAAATGTTGCATTCTTGAGATACATGCTTTGTTTCTTGAAAAACATTCTTTCACATGAAAAGCAATCATGTGATGGTGTGTCTTTGATATTATTTATATATTTTTTTACTTGTCGTTGTGAGCAACATCCAAACATTTGAGCAAAATTCGAGGGGGTGATGTTGGTATCAATAGAAATTCTTGGTCCATGCCTTTGTAGATCAATTGTGGGTATCGAAGAAATTTCTAGTGTGGAGTTTTGCGTGTCTTTGTTGTGTTCAACGGTAATGCTTCCGTGGTTGCGCTTAATTTTTGAGATCTTCCTCTTCATAGATGTTGAAATATTGTAGAGGGGAAACATTTGTTGCATACGCTCTTTAATGTTCGTGTTTTTGGTTTTCCTTTCTTCAAGCACGATGCTTCGTAGGCATTCCTCCATGTGTGCAGACCAACACTTATGTTTTTTTTCTTGCCGAGGAACCTTGCATGGATAAATGATCATATTCGATTCTTGAATCGACATTTGCACAGTTAAAGTTTTGTGATTACAATTATCAGTGTCATATACTTTGTAGATTTGATTGGTGTTTCCAACAAACAGCTCTATTTTAAATGCATATTTTTTCACTAATGTTGACAATGCGAATGAGTCGAATGGGTTGAGCGTGAACCCTTCATGTTCTACGCAACAAAGATAACCTTCAAAGTCTCTAACTCTTGGATATAGAGTCTCAAATAATACATTGATGAATCCGTTCTTCCATTCGACAAAGCTTTGTTTCCCCCCTTCCATTAGATCTTTCAATTCGTCGCATATGTAAGCTTTCAAAGAGTGTGTGGACATGTGAAAGTTAAGCAGATATGATATATAGTTTAAAACACAATTATTGTTTGGATACCTCGCAACAAATTGGACGTCAATTATACTTTCCATACCCTTGATTGTTCAAGAACACAAGGAGACTATTTTAATGTATGTGTAAAAAGTAATAGCCAAAGCTAACTTTTATTAAAGATACAAGATTTCATTGCAAGCCTTGAACTTTGAATATACAAACTCCACATAAGTCTTTATTGCTGAGCAAACAATTTATACAAAGTGCTTCTTGAGGAGCACATCTCTTACTACATGAAGAGAAGTAGACTTCTAGTTAAGGCAAGGACACGCCTCACTTCAAATCCTCGACAGTGGGGGCAATAAATCCCATAACACAACCAAAGTTGTTGGTAAGAAAATGGCCTTCTACTTTCTTGCTAAACAAGTAGGACTTTAGCAATCACATATTTCCATGAAGCTTGCAAGTTTGTAAAAGGTTGGAGAAGCCTTAAAACCTTATCAACAATTGTGTCTTTCAAAGTGACATCAATCAGTGCTCCTTCGGCGGTTGTTATAAGGGCCTTTACTTTAGGTATTTTGATAAGAGACGATGCTTTGTCACATGACAAATAGAAGACATTATCTCCATCTCTTGATATCTTGTTTCCCTTGCATATGACGCATGCACTTTCATAAAGGGCTAAGTTACCGTTACTATTAAGGTTCCAATCACTTGCAACGTTTGTAAATGGACTTAGAAAGAGTTTTAAAATCAAATTCAAAAAGTGTAGGCTATTGACTTCAACGATAAGGGAGTGGACCTGGTTGCCGTATCCAATGTGTTGGATGTGTCTCGGGGGGGTCACTCATCATATGTAACCCTATCACGTGAGTTCAACAGAAGGATATTTTTTATTTCTAAAATTTACAGAAATAAATATACATAAGGGACTATTTAAAATAGTTTTGAGAAAAATTTACAGATTTGTATAGAAAAGGGGTACATTTTATTAATGAAAAATTTACAAATAAGGGATTTTAGAAATAGGCCTTGAACGCACGTGGTATAGAGGGTTTATACATAGTGACCCCCCCGAGGGATGTGTGTAGTGAAGACATGTGAGAGATAGGCTGCAAGCAATTGATCTTTGATTGGCACAACTATGGTAATGTCAAGCATGTTTAACACAATAGATAGGGTGTTTTTCTTGCATCCAAGATTGTGCAATATGAACTTTACCTCTCCAAAAACTTTGAATTTCTCCACGATTTTAACAAAGTTGGAGCATCGGTTGCTCCAAAAGGTGAGCTGTTAAAAAGCGATTAAAAGCGCAACACATAAGTTTTAGATTTGGGCCATAGGAGTGAAGAGAGTTGTACACAAGAAGAATTAGAGATGTAGCAATCTTTCAAAATGGTAAGGACGTCTTACTGTTATAAGATCCTCAAGTAGATCACCGTCTCCCACAATCAACTCGTCACGCTGCTTGTATGAAGCCCCCAATTTTATGATGGTCATGGCAAGTATTGCAAAAGGAAGTTGGTTTCCCTCACCCTTACTAACTAAATTCCTACACCTTTCCTTGTACTGACAGATGGTTCCCGAGTGAAAGCATGCTATGATGTCTAAAAAAGTACTCTTTTTGGCAAAGGTTCTAGCATAGATATAGTACTAAATTGTGTACTAAAAGGCGCCGACAGTTGGATTCGATTTCCACATATGGAGGAGTCCACGATCTCTAATCTACAATCCACTCTCAATCGAGGATGATTTCCCTGCACATCGAGGAATCTGCGATCTGCAATCTACTCTCAGTTGACTCTCTTCTCTCTCATGGAATCACTCGCACATGTTTGAAACCATTGACAGTCGACTCTCTTCTCTCTCGTGGAGTCCTGTCTCTGTCCGTACAATTATCTCTGTTCATCTTCACTAGAGGTCCATTGTTCTCTCTCTCCTACAAAGAAATAAAGTCAGATCAGAAATGTGTTTGAGGTGCTGTACACAGAAGACCGTAAATGTGCATCTTCACAAAAAAATACATACCCTCCTTTTCCTCTATATTCTTGCTTCTGGACAATGACTGCACATCAGATTTCTTCTTGTGTATATGTGGCGCTTCATCTTAGTAAGAGCTTCCTTAACTGGCAAACTTTCATTTGCTGAACAATATATAATACATGAATAGATGCAATCTATAAAGCATGAATAAATGAAATAGATAAAATAGAAACTTATAAAAATAAATACCCTCTTTTGGCCACATAGGAAAAAAAAACAGTCCTACCGAGCTCTCCTCTGCAACTTTTAGGTCCCCCCGTGCCACTGCTTGCTGCTTTTTTACTTTGTCCAACATGTCATCCTCGTCATATTCCTGATCCCCAACATCCTCCAAGGAGTTATCTTCTAACCGACTTCCATCGAATAGTTGTTCATTGTCTTCTTTTCCACACAAGGCATGCCCCTCTACCTGTTGTTCTTTCTTGCTGTCTATGAACACATTTGAAATGTTAGGAGTTTTGCATTTCTCATTTTCAACAGCTTCAGCTTGCTTTGTACTAGTCTTCAACTTTTTTGGACATGGTATTTGACTCGGGGGGTTCAATGTGTATAAACCCTCTATATACGTGCATTCAAGGCCTATATTTAAAATCCCTTATCTGTGTAAATTTTCCATTAATAAAATGTACCCCTTTTCTATACAAATCTGTAAATTTTTTCCAAAACTATTTTAAATAGTCCCTTATGTATATTTATTTCTATAAATTTTAGAAATAAAAAATATCCTTCTGTTGAACTCACATGATAGGGTTATTTATGATGGGTGATCCCCTGAGGTATTTCAGTGTCTTTACCTGTTTGTGTAAGGAAAAGAACAATTATTTGAAACTGATTTCAAAAGGCAAATAGATTATTTAAAGAGAGACAATAATAAAAAAAATAGTAGTATTTAAACTTGAAGGAAATATGGCCCTTGAGGGGTCCTCTTTAGGGGCAAGGGACATATTCCAACACAGCCCTTGCCCCTAAAGGGGACCCCTCAAGAGCCATATTTCCATTGGTTGTGTTGGAGTCTAGATGTGATTGGTACTAAATAGTACTAAGTGCTAAGTGCTACTAATAGTGCTAAATACTACTAATACTACTAAGTACTGCTACATAGTACTAAATACTACTAATACTGCTAAGTACTAAATAGTACTAATGCTAATCCTAATACTACTACATAATACTAAGTGCTAACTAAGGTACTAAATACTACTAATACTAAATAGTACTAAGTGCTAACTAGTGCTAAATACTACTAAATACTACTGATACTAAATAGTACTAAATACTGCTAAATACTACTTATACTAAATAGTACTAAGTGCTAACTAGTGCTAAATACTACTAAATACTACTGATACTACTAAATAGTACTAAATGCTATGTATTAAATAGTACTAACTGCTAACTTGGAGTGCTGAATAGTAGATGATAAATAGTATTAAACGCTAAATAGTACTGAATACTAAATAGTACTAAATACTAAAATATAGTTCTAAAAACTAAATAGTACTAAATACTAAATAGTACTAATGCTAAATAGTGCTAAATGGTACTAAATGCGTAGTAGTATTTAGCCTTTTAGGCTATCCCTTTAGCACTAAATAATATATAGTGTAACTACATGCTAGGTGGTGCTAATGTTACTAAATGTTAAACAGTCCTAAATGCTAAATAGTACTAAATGCTAAGTAGTGCTGAATAGTACTACATGCCAAATACTACTAAATGCCAAATAGTATTAAATGTTAAATAGTGTTGAAACACATAGTACTAGCAGTGC
Organism: Dipteris shenzhenensis; assembly: GCF_047967505.1. Lineage (NCBI taxonomy): Eukaryota > Viridiplantae > Streptophyta > Polypodiopsida > Gleicheniales > Dipteridaceae > Dipteris > Dipteris shenzhenensis. The sequence continues at coordinate 44,861,058 of NC_141614.1, forward strand.
TAGATAGTGCTGAAACACAACTGTACTAGTAGTGCTATAGATAGTGCCAAATAGTACTAAATGCTTATGCTTTTAGTACTAAATGCTAGGTAGTGCTAATATTACTAAATGTTGAACAATCCTAAGTGCTAAATAGTACTTGATGCTAAATAGTCCTGGTGAATAGTACTAAATGACAAATACTACTAAATGCCAAATAGTGTTAAATGCTAAATAGTGCTGAAACACACAGTACTAGTAGTTCTAAATAGTGCTAAATAGTACTATTGAATGCTAAATAGTGCTGAATACTACTAAATGCTAAATAGTGCTAAATAGTACTAAAGTCTAGATAGTGCAAAATGTTAAACATTGCTAAATGCCAAATAGTTCTAAATCCTAAATATTGCTAAATCACATAAATAGTACTATTTAGTACTAAAAATAAATGACTCAAGCATAAACACTGTCCACTGGCATATGCATCAATAATGTCTCATCCAAGAGAGCATAGCACTATCAGTGCATCACCTACAATGTTTCAAAGCTGTCCCTCAGCATAAAATAGCATCCATGTGCAAAGCGTCCATAAAAAATAGCATCCCACAAGGCAATTTGGGCCTATCAGCGCATCCAACAAGGACCGCAATGCATCCAAATGGCCTATAAATCATCCATTGCAACCAAATGCATACCACGAATGAGCGCACACTGCTCAAACTGAAACCAGAGTGATCTGCATAAGGTATGCTCAAGAAATCATAGTCCCACGGTAATGAGCGCTACTGAAAATAGAACCTGAGATACCTCAAAACATGGGCGCCATTGCATAATCGGACTCAGCAAGAAAATCTGCAAATATCTCTCTTCTGCCAGAACTCCAAAATCCCAACCGATGAGTGAGAAATGGGAGTCAACACTTATCCACTGCCTTGTGGCATAAATCTAAGGTTTCAAAACCTTAGAATGAAAAATGCATAACAGAGAGACGAAATCGAATACACAGAGATTTATAACTCTGAAAATCCTCCACCGAATCACGCAAGAACTGATAGGTAGGGATTTTGGGCGTCCGGAACGCAATGGGACAGACGGTTTTGGAAACCGTGGTCTCAATCACTGGGTCCAACACACGGACTGAAAAACGTTTTTGGAAACATAGCTATCTGTAAACTCCACCGGAGTGTGAATGATGAGCAACATAGAAGTTTTAGGACCTCCTGAGTCCACCGGAACTGACAGATCTGCAAATGGTTGCTCTAAACTTGAGTTCCAACACCCGGGAAAAAAACGCAGAAACTGACACAGTGAACTAGAAATCCAATGAAATGATCCTAGATTCAAGAATGAAGGTGTTTCCAGGCTCCTGAAGTAATGTGGACACCAAAAGCAAGCAATAGTTGCCTCTACAAGTCAATATGGAGTCTCTGTCATCGAACGGAACAGGGAAAAGCTCAAAAAATGACTTTTTCTTTGAAAGCTCTTAATAGGCTCTCAAAACCACTTCGTAAAGCCAAAGTGACTTTTCCAAAGGTTCCTCCAAGGTCTCTGCACACTCGGATGCAAGTAAAGTCACCCACAAAGCTTCCCACAGAGCTTCTCCTTCCTCCCACAGAGTTGCTGAGCTTCCAAGCATTCACGCACGCTCAGCTAGATCACCCGGGCTCTGATACCAGTTGAGAGTGCTCTCAACGGAAGCAAGAACGGAAGAAGGAGAGAGAGAGAGAGAGAGCCACACAAGTTTTGGTGGGTGCAGAACCACCCTAATCTTCTTTTTCATTCATTTATATATGTGTTTGAGTATTTTACATAACCGGGGTAAAGGCACAATGACCTTTAACCCCCACACTACAAACAATAGAACACAACGCATCTGGATTTCTTCTTGTCCACGCGAGAATCTCATCTGCAGTTGGTACTATCTGTTGTGCTGCATTGGCCGAATTCGGCCGGCTTCATGTCCACCCTAGTAGCAGTATCCCAAAGCTCGTATGAGCTTAGGATGGTCTTCATCTTGAACTTCTAGAGTGGATAGTTAGTGCCATCTAACTTTTCGCTTTCGCCAAATGGTGGGATTCGCAGTCTTGCGGGCTGGGCCATCTACTCGCAAACAGAAACACACTACCAAATCTTCTTGCTAGGGTCCAAGCTCTGATACCATGTAAGAAAACAATACGTCTGTGCTCAATAGATAGCAGGATCTCGTATGCAAGAGAGAAAAGTAGATAGTATGGAGAATCAAAAATTTAATTACTGTAGAACTGATACAATAGATGGTGCTGCCTCCCAACCGTGTGCTCTGTGAAAGAAGCTTCGATGGTGAGCTGGAAAAAGTAGAGGATGGAGGCTGGATGCTAAGGAATGAAGGTTGCTGTAGCCAGTGATGAAATGGGTTCATGGGCTTGCTCTTATATAGATACCAGTCATAGTCGGTTAGACCCAATTGGGTGACCGACCCAGTCTGCCCAAACCGGCCGACTGGGGCAATTCTGAAATAGGCCACCGACCACATGATTTCGAAATAGGCCACGGACCACACGATAGAACCGGTGTGCAAAATAGAGCAACTTACCTACGGTTTTCGTTCGGTCTAGAGCCATCCGGGATTATCTCACTACAAGGCATAGGCCATTTTCCGAAGAAAATAATGACACTTTTTACATTAAATTTTTTTTTCACGGGCGCAAACGTCGCTAAAAGCGTCGGAAAAGAACCGTCGCTATAAAGCATCGCTATATAGCGACACTATTAATCATCGCTATATAACGACACTGGTAAACGTTGCTATATAGTGACGATTAACAAAACTAAAAGAAAAGGGTTAGTGGGGCTAAACAGGGCTTACTATGGCCCTGTTTAGCCCCACTAATCCTTTTTTTTTTGGGTAATTACAAAGCAAAGTTTTTTAATAACAAAATTTCCCTTGCAAAAAGGGTAATACAAAATCGCTCAAATGAAATGATCGAGCAACAAAAGCATATACATGTCGGACATATACAACATTGTTTGTAACAAAATTACCCTTTCGAAAGGGCGATACAAAATTGCTCAAACGAGCGGATATATAAAATGACATACAGGGCAAAGAAAATGCTACTACCACTACTACTACTACTACTCATCCGAATCCAAATCGTCCTCGTCTTGTTGACCTATTCCTTGGTCCTTGTTAGCTGCGTCTGCTCCCTCATCCTCGTCATGTGCATCTGATCCCTGGCCCTGTTGATCGATCACCTCCGATGATGGGATGCTTGAGCTTTGACCCTAAGAGTGAACCATATAAATCAAAAATTAGATTGGAACTTAAAGAATTAAACAATTTAAAAAGTGAGATTACAAGGAGTAAACTTATACCGTGCAAGCACCCATGACACATGAGTCACCCCAGAGACCACGCACACACACAAGCACACACGTGCGCGCTGACAAAATATGAAGAGGGGAGAGGAGAAGAGTGTAGACGAGGAGAGAGGGCACAACTAGAGAGCACACCACAAATGACTAACTGTACACTAGATTTAGTGGAAAAAATAGAATATATACAAACCCATTTAGGGTTAGGGTTAGGGATCTAACCCTTTCCTTTATAGCACTCTATAAGGTTAGTGCTATGCACATATGATCACGTGATGGTGCTATGCACACATGATCACATGATGTTGAGCGTGAACTCTCAATACTTCCCTCAAGATCAACATCATGAAGTAGGCCTTCCCTCAAGATGATGATTCTGGGGAATCGAAGAAGGACTGAACATTACATTCTATCACACCCCTTTAATGGGAATGTCCTTCCTCTGCATCAAACCAAGAGCTAGTTGGTGTTTCTCGAAAAGCTCTTTACCAAGTGGTTTGGTAAAGATGTCTGCAACATTTTCTTTGCTATCACAATGCTGCAGTGTGATGTCACCAAGTAACACTCTTTCTCTGATGAAGTGCTCTCTGACATCAAGGTGCTTTGTCTTGGAGTGATATACTGGATTTTTTGGCCAATGTTTGAGTGATTGATTATCATAGTATATTGTTGTTGGCTTAGACTCATCAAAGTAATCTTTTTTTGACAATAGTCTTTTGAGCCATATAGCCTCACATGCACTTGTAGTGAGTGCTCTATATTCTGCTTCAGTCGAAGACAAAGAAACAGTTGGCTGTTTGTTTGACAACCATGATATAGTACCTTAACCAAGGAAAAATGCATATCCCTGTGTCGATCTCCTGGTCTCATGATCTCCAGTATAGTCACTGTCACAGTATCCAATGCAACCGTGGATGACTTCCTCTGTATTCTATCCCAAACTGTCTTGTACCTCTGATGTATCTCAAGACTCTTTTGTCTGCATTCCAATGAGATTGTTTTGGATTTGCCATAATCTGTGCTAGTGAGCTTACTGCATAACAAATATTTGGCCATGTGATTGTCAGATATATAAGAGATCCGATGAGCTACCTGCAGTATCTGTCATTGACTGTAGGCTTTTCTGAATCTTTAATAAGTTTCAAACTTGTTCCATGGGAGTGGCTACAATCTTGCAATCTGCCATATGAAACTTCTCAAGGAGACTGTCCACATACTTGAGCTGACTCATGAATGTGCTATTTGAATCTCTCCAGAACTCAATTATAAGACAATAGTGCATAAGTCCAAGATCTTTCATGTCGAACTCTACAAATAAGTCTTGTTTCAGTTTTCTGATGAAGCTATCCTTGCTTCCTGTCACAATCAGATCATCTATGTACAAAAGTGCAATAGTAATGTCTTTCCCTTGAACTTTGTAGTAGAGAGTATGATCTGCATTGGACTTCATGTATCCCAGATCAGCAAAATACTTGTTGATTCTATTGTACCAACTTCTGGGTGCTTGTTTTAAGCCGTAGAGACTTTTCTTGAGATGGCAAACCTTATTCTCCTTTCCTGGCTCAACATAACCTATTGGTTGTTGCATGTAGACTTCCTCGTCTAGATAACCATTGAGAAATGCATTCTTGACATCGAGCTGATACACATTCCATTTGTTGAGTGTCGCTAGTGATATCAAGAACCGTATGGAATCCATCTTTGCTACTAGAGCATAAGTCTCATCATAGTCTTGACCATATTGTTGTGCAAATCCTTTTGCAACTAGTCTGGCTTTGTATCTCTGAATACTGCCATCTGGATTGTACTTCACTTTGTATACCCATTTGTTTGCTATGGCCTTCTTTCTTGGTGGAAGGTCGCATAAGTCCCAAGTGTTATTTTTATACAAAGCATCCATTTCTTCATTCATAGCAATTTGCCATTCTGGCTTGTCTACTGCATCTTCAAAGTACACTGGCTCTTTTGTAGCCATGATGGTAGTCATAAGAGCATAGTTGGTGGTTTCCACTAAATTGCTTTGCCTTTTTGAGCATATGTATGTGGCTGGAGGTCTGCTTTCCCTAGTAGACCGTCTGAGCTATTGTGGCTCTGCTTGGGGTGCTGCTAGCAATTCTTGCTCTTCTTCATCAACCTGTTCTGTAGATGATTGTGAAGTCGATGCTTCTATCTCCTGTGTAGGTGAGGTTTTCCATTCTAATTCCACATCAAAGATTACATATCTGGAGATAATGACCTTGCGGTTGATGGGATCATACAATTTGTATGCTTTGCTTTCTTCACCGTAGCCAACCATGATGCATTTGTGTGACTTCACATCCAATTTCCTGTGATGATCATCATGTATGTGGGCATATGCTATGCAACCAAATATGCGGAGATGCCCAATGTGTGGCTTGTGTCCAGTGAATGCTTCATAAGGAGTCATACCCTATATCGGTTCGGTAGAAAACCGATTAAGCAAATAGTTTGCAGTGGCTATTGCTTTTGCCCAATACTGATTTGGAAGATGCTTTTCACTAAGCATTGCTCTAGCACTGTCTACTAAAATCCCATTCTTCCTTTCAGCTCTTGCATTCTGTTGAGGAGTATCTGCACATGTGAATTGTCTTCGTATGTCATGATTTCTGCAAAAGTTCATGAATGCTGAAGACATGTATTCACCTCCTCTATCTGATCTCATGACCTTGATCTTTTTGCCTGTCTGGTTTTCTACCATCGCTTTGATTCTTGAAATATGGAAAACACTTCAGATTTCTCTTTCATAAAGTAGGACCCAACAATATCTGTTGTAGTCATCGATGAAAGTCAAGTAGTAAAGTGAACCATTGATGCGACGGGTCTGGGCATAACCCCATACATCTGTATGAATCAAATCAAGAATACCTTGTGCATGAGAGGTACTTCTGACAAAGTTGGTTTCTTTTGTTTGTTGAAGCGGCATGCTTCGCAAACTTTTCCAAGAAACTATAGCTTCAGAATCCCAATTGCCATATTCTGATTTCTGAGATCTAACAAGTACTTGAAGTTGACATGACCATATCTCTTGTGCCATTTTGCAGATAGTGGCATCTGTTGTGGTTGAGCTGACATGGCATGCTTATCTGGTACTATAGTTAGCATTCTGTATAAGCATCCTTCCTTGACACCTTTTGCTACTGGCTGACATCTTTTGGATTTATCTTTGATAGTGCATTCATCACCGTCGAAGCTGACTCGATAATTGTGTTCCATCATTTGACCTACTGACAAAAGGTTCTTGCTGAGCTTCGGAACATAGAGCACATCTTTCACTAATCCTTTTGTACCAGTGAAAATGTTCATAGGGATAATGCCTGTCCCTTGAACCGAATTCGGTGTATTGTCTACTGTGTAGATGATATTTTTCTATCCTTCTAATGGCTTCATTTCTGTGAACCATTCCTGATTATTTATCATATGAGATGATGCACTGCTATCGATATACCAAGGATTGATACACCAAGGATCCTGTTCCACTTGGTCGACTTGATAGCTGTAATTCTCTTTGGGATTGAAATCAGTGTTTGAGTACACTGTATCAGTTTGATGCATTTCCTCGCTTGCAAGAAACATATTCCCATGTTCATTTGCAAAATGACTGTGACTAAAATGTCCACCATGATGATTTCCTCTACCTTGGGAATTCCCTCGATTACTATTGGATTGACCGCCTTGGTCATACTGCTTCTTGCGGCAATCTCTTTCATAGTGTCCAAACTTGTGATAGTAGTGGCATTGAATGTTTGACACATTGGTGGATGCATTCCCTCGTCCTTGAAATCTTCCTTGGTTGGAATGATTTCCTCTTTGTTGATTCTGCTGTTGCTGAGGATGATGCTGATGCTGATGCTGATGCCAACTTTGATTTTGTTGCTGATGATGACCACTTTTCTGATATGATCTACCTCTACCTTTGCCTTTGCTTCTGCTTCTATTTGAAGCTATGAATGCTTGATCATTAGAATGACCTTTATGTGCTTGAATGGCCTGAGTCCTGAGTTCTTCACCAAGTAGGATTGACTGAAGTTCTTCCAGTGTCAAAATTTGCCATTGGATGGGAATACTCTGAACTAGATTCTCGTATCCCTCTCCTAGTCCATTCAGAATGACTTGAACCTCTATGGGGTCCATAGTCTCTTGTGTTGCTGCAAGTTGATTGTTGTAGTCTTTTATGTGGAGTACATAAGCATGACCGGTTTCACTGCTGTTGCAAAAACTCTGGTTGATCTCGTTTCTCGGGTGAGAATCTTGGATGTGTTTTTGGACTCTAGAGAGCTGCGAACATATCCCATGCTTCTTTCGATGTCTTAACTGTGTTGAGCTGTCCTAGCGTGACATCTTGCACATTCTACTAGATCAGATGATAGGCATACTTGTCTTTCTTATCCCATTCTGCCTGAGCTCGAAAACTAAACTTTAGACCACATTCTCACCAAACATGCCTAGAGGGAGCCAACCCTTCACGAACAAGATAAACATGAAGGGGTGGTGTGCCATAAGTGAGGCAGTGGGGCCCCATCCCACCAAGCTGAAAATGCTATGCGTTCTCTCCTTCAAACAAGAACTTCATAGGTGCTACGTGCCCCTAAGGCAATTTATCCGAACATGGGTAAGTGCCGTTAGGGAATTTTGTAAATGGAATAGCACTTGATCTGGGAGGGCGAGCCATACGAGTTGAAAGGCTTTTATACGGTGGTTCATTGTGAGGGCCGAGGAATAGGGGCGTACGGCTCGACTCCTATCGGCATTTGAATTCAAATCTTCAATTGAACTTATTGGTCGTCTTATCGAACTTATAATGGGATTTGGATTGTTCGTTCACGAAGCCTTGTTGATTGAAGGTCATATTCTTCCAATGGGGCTCAAGGAAATGCGAGCTACTACCGGGAGTAAAAATATCATCTTTCTCATTGAGGGCGAGGAGGAATCTCCAGCAAATGAGATCGTATTCAATCGAGAAGAGGAGAACGAAGCGCAAAGCACGAAGTGGCGAGGCAGGATCTGCTATTGGTGTAGAAACTGTTTGTGTACCTGTAGATGCCATTGTAGATCCCGTTGCTGGTGCTGTGACAATAGATGGAGTAGAGCTACTGGTGGCTGGATCAGCCAATGGTCTAGGTGTAGACCCATCGACATACTCCCATTTCTCCTGAAGTACAAGAATGGTCTCCATTCGATATTTCCATGTACCGTAATTGGAGGTCTAACTTAGCAGATGCCTCCGAATTGAGGTTGCTAGTCGACATGGTGCAAGAAATGTACTCAAAAGTGTCATGAAAATCTCTGTATGAATCAACTACAAATACACTAACTATGCCAAGTGAAATCTCCGAACCGTCGGTGAAGATAGAACTGCAATATATAAAATCTAATCTGTATTACAAGGCTTGTGGCAATGATGATGGGAATAGCCAAGAGGCTTTATAAGGCTGAAATGATGTACACGATGCCATCAGATAGCCGAATAGGCTTCAAAATGGAGCATGTGTGTGTGAAATCAAATGCTATTTGCCCACTAAAACAATATGCATTGCCTCTGTACTCTGTGAAGTCTGCTCACTGAACTGATGAACATAATGTTTCAGGTAATGTATTGATGTGAAACTATATGTGAGCATATGGACTGACTCCGAGTAGATACTAGTTAGGAATTTTGGGCATGGCTTAGATTGGTAACTTGGGGAAATTCAAAGCGTACCCTCTATGGTGATCTAGTCTACTCTGATCTAGATCTATATCAACCGTCGATCGATGAAAAAACAGCAAATAATTCCTTTTCTTTTGTTCTTTTTAAGTGATGGGTCAGATGCATCAATGTAGAGGCAAATGCATGAAGGAAGTGGTTTTATCGGTGAGGCTCAAATGTGAGTGTAACTTGTGCCAAAATGTGCATGTGATGTAATGACACATAAAGCACACAAAAAATGAGCGACTTTTCGTTTTGGAGCGCCCTCAAATTCTTCCTGGAACAAGAGATACGACTTGATCTAGGTGGAGGGGCAAAAGGAGTGCAAATGGTGCTCAATGATGATGTGTCACTGTGGGTCACATGCAATGATGATGTTGCACTGTGCCTAGAAAGAGGTGTGCCAGTGAAGCCTTGTGCTGAGGTGGCAGGAGTGGTCACATGAAGTGACTGTGGAGCACTGTGTGTGCCTGCAGAGGTCAGTGTTGACTGGATAGCTGAGGTGGCACAGATGATGTCAGTAGATGATGTGGCAATAATGATGTGGCACTGATGACATGGCTGATGGTGTGGTAGTGGTGATGTGGCAGATGACATGGCATAGATGACATGTCATTGATGATGTGGTAGTTGAGTTGGTAGGATGATGTGGCCATGATGATGTAGCTACCATCATGGCAGATGACATGGCACTTGGAGATAAGGGTGCCACATGGCAAAGATCCAACCAATCGACATAATTGGGGTTTACTAGGCTTAACCATGGTTAGGGATGAACATTATCTGATCTGCCACATGTCGGAGAAGGATGGCTATCAGAATCTATGAAGATTTTGATGGAATCTTGGGATGCTCCAGAATCTTTGATGATTCCGTTGATAAAGTCGCAGAGGAAGTTCAACCTCTCATCTCTGATAATGGATCTGGGAGGATGGTTGCAGAGGTTGTGGCTGTAGAAGGTTATAAGTGGGCTGGCGACGATGGAGCTTGATGGCTAGAGCTCATGGCTTGGAGGCTACCTTTGGAGCGAGCTATAGGAGCATGGATCCTGGAGCTTTGAAGAGTTTGGTGCTAGCTTTGAAGACTTTGAGCTCTTGCAAAGAGAGAAGTAGCTCAGGTGGTCGTAGAAGATGCTTTGCAAGAGGCTGGCTTGCTAGAGTTTCTAGTCAGAGGCGGGTCATTAAAGACTATTATCACTTGGAGCAGCTAGACATTGCCTTTGGGTGATGCAGTTGCACTTTGGAGAGGTTGTCGTAGGGCGTTGAGTGCCGAGAGTAGGTCCGTTGGTCGCCTTTGCATGAAGGCTGTGAGCTTTGGACCTGAGCTAGGTGAGGCGGCATTGGCTTGTAGCTACAGCCCATGGAGCCAAAGACTTTGACGCTTTGTCGTAGGACACTTTGGAGGCTCGATCAATCTATGAACTACTTGTCTCGTCGGTGAGCGGGGGCTGGAGGGAGCTTGGGTTGTGCCTCAAGAGCCGCGTTGCTTGAAGGTTGGAGGATTGGAGCCACGGTTGCTTGAAGATCTATGTAGTTATGGAGATAAGCACAAGATCAAGTAGTCTCTTGCTCGGAGAAACCAACATTTGTAGTTGGTGGCAAGGCTTACATGTGGGTCGTCGACCAAATGACGCTAAACTCCAGCTTCCAATGAAGCACTACCAGAGCAGCTTCTTCGTAAATGGTTCACGACGCTTATGGCACTGCTGGTCATTGGCAAAGTAGCCAGTGAGTCTTTTAGACATTGTTGGAAAGCAGCCCATGAGGAAGTGCCAAGCTTAGGATCTTTGTTGAAGGGAGTCTAACCTTAGTCTCAAGAAGAAAATCTCTCAAAAGAAGAACTAGAGCACTCTCTCTCCCTAGAACTAATGGAGTCTCTCACAGGAGTATGAGTCTCTTCCTATCTCTCTCAAGACAAGATCTCATGAACACTTAAAGGAACTCTCTCTCTCACACGTAGTAATGAACAGAATTCTCAAATGTATTGGATTGAAATTTTCTTCACATGAACAAAAGTCTCTCATGGAAGAGAACACTCAATCTCTCTATCACTCTCGGGAATCGCAATGCCTCAGCGGAAGGCAAGGGAGCTCTGATACCATGACAAAATATGAAGAGGGGAGAGGAGAAGAGTGGAGATGAGGAGAGAGTGCATAGCTAGAGAGCACACCACAAATGACTAACTATACACTAGATTTAGTGGAAAAAATAGAATATATACAAACCCATTTAGGGTTAGGGTTAGGGGATCTAACCCTTTCCTTTATAGCACTCTATAAGGTTAGTGCTATGCACATATGATCACGTGATGGTGCTATGCACACATGATCACATGATGTTGAGCGTGAACTCTCAACACATGCACACAGAGAGAGACACACACACAAAGAGAGAGAGAGAGAGAGAGAGAGAGAGAGAGAGAGAATATTCTTATTTTACATCGACTGCACACACACACACACACACAGACACAACCACGAAATAGTATATTCCTACTCTAGACACACACATAGCCCATCCACTACACAATCACATACACAGGTACTTCCCTTGTGCTAGAACATCCCATAGGATTTTGGTTCATTTATGGGGTAAAATAATAAAACTTCCCCTTCCTTTTATTTCATGTGATGGGATGTCTCTCAATGGCTTGCATATATATATTTTATGTGATTGTATGGGATGATTTAATCTTATTACACTCTTCATTGCATAAATCTTCTTATGATATGCGTAATTTATTTGTGGCAATTTATATATTATGTATTTTCCTTAATTTTCTTATTTACTTTAATTACTTCCCTCCCTTAAGCCTTTTTATCCTTGTTAATTAATGGCATACTTTCTTTTAAATTTTTATTTAAATTTTATTAGGGGTGGCCTTTCTAATGTGATTCAATTTAATGCCTTGTTATCCTATGTAAGCCAATAAGTGGAGATCTTTCTATTTTTAAATTTACCTCCCCCCCCAACCCCATATACACCCCCCACCCTCATTCTTATGAATTTGTACACAATTTTCCTTGTTTATATTTATTTTTACATTAAGTTTCCCATGTTATAGTTAGTATTTACACACACACACACACACACACACACACACACACACACACACACACACACACACACACAAACATACACATACACATATACATATACATATACATATACATATACATATAATATACATATACATATATGTATATTTATATACATACATATATATATATTAATAATCCTTTTTCTAAGTATCATATATATGTATTAAAACCTACCCTACACACTAAGCCATCAATTAAAATAAATAAACACTTATGCCTATATGCATATTAATACACGAATAAACCCCAAAAAAAACCCCCACTTTCTTTGAATTGGCCCTATTATGTAACGAAAAATTAACTTGCTATCCCCCACAGCTGCATTTTCACCTACAAATACACTTAGTGGTGTATCTTTCTATCTACTTCTAGGCCTACTTGGCATTAATGGTTTTGTCTTCCCAAAGTATAACCTCTACCTTAACCAACCCCCCTAATTAACCACCTCTACACCCCCATCAATCCATTTGAGTTTTCATACGTTACTTGCACCACCTCTCCACCACCCCTGCTATGCTTAACATTCACCTCTACTTGGTGGCTTTAATGGCTCTTTAGCCTAACATTTGCGGTAAACATTTGCGGTAGAAGTAGTCATGCCTATGGAATTCATGGTCTCGAGGCTTAGAGTTTCAATTAGAGACCAAATATCTGATGAGGCCATTTTGGAAATGCTATAGGCCATCCATTGGGAAAAGGAGCTGAAGAAAGAAGTCACCGTATGAAGTGACAAGCAATAGAGTAAGCTAGCAACAAGAAAAAGCGAAAAACTTAAGGATAATAACGATTTGCAAGGCATTTGTGGAAGGGTTAAACTCCATGGATGATCTCACTATTGCCCCGGCTAGGGTACAAGAAGACTTTAAATTTTGCAGGGAAATTCTTTGCTCTACAAAAGCCTTTGTTGACCTTGGCACAAGCCATAACCTTGTATAATATGAGATTGCACCCGACTCCTGACATTTAAGGAAATCGTGGAACCTACACCTATCATGGTATGCAATGAATGGGAAAGTCTGGCATGTAATTGGTTGTGTGGAATTGCCCATATCCGTTGATAACCATAGCATGCTAGTAGATGTTCTGTTATGCCTACAGATGCTATGGACAAACAAGTAATCCTTGGGAGAACTTGGTGTTGGTCAGTTAAGGCCAAAATAATTGATGGGAATGCACCGCAACATTAACCAACCATGGCTGCACCTCAGTCTCATTTCAATCAGTATAGGGACCTCAATCCCATCTCTTCCTAAGATCCATAAGACCACCAAGATGGACATGAGTCCCTTATATATGGTGGAGGCTTCCTCATCCACCTCTGAAAACATCCGAATGGTAGTAATATCCTCATAGCAGGATGATTCCCTTGTAGCACTAAAGGGAAAGAACAATGGAACGACATCGGTTTTGCCGACCCCTCCAACGGCTCATACACCAAAAGTGAAGGGGACCCGCTGGCTTCTACAAGGTACACCTCCAACATCAACCTTTTAGTCTATAGAAGGTCAGAGACATCATGCAACTTCGCTCCCCCACTCACCTCCTACATCAACGGGAGTGCAAGCTACTCACAAAGAAATCTCGACCAAGAAGATATAAGACAACAAGTAGAAAATGGAAGTACCATTCCAGGTGAATACCTAAGAAATTGCTACAGGCTCAAGGCTACAATAGCTCAATTCCCTTGTAAGTCTCCTACTAAGGCCAAGCAACCATTGACGTCATTGACGGCTAAGACAATAGTAGTTTTGTGCAAGAATCTAACTCTACCTCCAAGGTGCAGCTCTCCACTCTCTTCATAGGTGCTCTCAACAAGTACACGGCTTGTAAAGAAGCCAGATACTCCAAATCATAGCACTCTTACTTCAGTTTGCTTGCATGGGGTTTAGGTGGAAAAAGCCAATTGGCATTTTAGGTAAAAATAGAAAGGTGCCAAGTTCAGTCCATCCTTAGGTGAAAATAGTGTCCCCTATTGTATCAATTTGTGGTTCATATGCATATGGGTTTGGCATCATTCCAAGTAGGTGTATATGGTCTAGGAGGAAGCACACACTCCATTCATAGGTTCCCTAACTCAAAAGTACACAATCCAAGTCAGCACAATGATAAGGTCAATATTTTAATGTTGCAGCGTCCATGTAACTCCACATGACTTAAACTCACCTAGATGAAGTCCAGGAAGGCCAATTAATCAGTCAAATTTTAGAGTAGGTCCCATAAATTCAAGTCAATACCTTAACGTTAACGTATTAATTGATAACGTAGTGAGACTACCTCAGTCACATCATTGCTATAGGCCTAGCATGATGACTCCTGACCCGCTGTGCTATTAACGTTGACCTGCTACAATATATCGCCAATCACTACGGTAGTGCTAATGTGATGACTCCTTAATGTGACGACAAACTTTCATGCTAACATTGATTTGCTACTATCATAACACCAAGTCACTACACTATCACAATGCCAATGCCAATTCCTACTCTAATAACACTTGTCATTGCGTTAATGCTAACAGTGACCCACTGTGTTACCAGTTCCACTATATAGGCAGACAACCTATATAATGGACTTGGTAACACTGATTCACTACACTAACACAATGATAACACCAATTGCTCCACTAATAACACTAGTCATTATGTTAATGCTAATGCCAATTGCTCCACTAATAACACTAGTCATTACATTAATGCTAACACTGACCCGCTGTGTTACTAGGTCCTCTATATAAGTAGGCAGCCTCATCCTGCACATTCTCACTTGGAAGTGTATCAAAATATTTCAAAGAATCCAACCCAAAATTTCTCTAGCTCCCATGCTCACTTCAAGTCACCCTCCTCTTCATGTTCCCTTAGCACCCAATGTCTATTTTTCACTGATAACCTCAATCCAAAAAACAATGCCTCTTCATCCCTCCTACCTTCTACTACTCCCTAGTCTCCCCAAAACTCTCTCCTGCATCTGTCTCCCCAAAACTCTCTCCATCCGTCTCCCCAAAACTCTCTCCATCCATCTCCCCTCTCAAATGAAGCCAAATCCCTCTGCATAGTAGGCTACCAATGAGCTTGAGCCATTTGCCTAGTAGACCACCACTAGGACATTACAAAAGAGAAGAATCATAGACATGGAGGACGTCCAAAATTTACTCCGATCATGCCACGCAAATGACCCAATTCTCCCCACTTGGACCAGACTATCTAGAACGACTACAGAAGTGGTTATCCACTCACAATTCAAATGCAATGTCAAGGACTTCAAACTTTACTACCAATGCAGAGGCATACTAGGCATTAAGAGACCTGAAGGTGGTACCACTTATCCAAGAAATGGGCTTACACATAGTGACCGATAGGTTCCCTTGCCACTCGAATCTATGCCAAATGATTGATTTTGTGGATAAATATAATAACTCCTCAAGCTCCACCTGCTAGCTCCATGTGGATGGGAAGTATCATTTGTACTAGTGAGACTTGAAGGCTAGGTTGAATACAACATAAAAATTCATAGGGGTGGCGTCCTTATCAATTTGACCAAGGATGTGACATTGGCAAAGGCAACTTGGGTGATCACTCTTCTCGTCCAAATTCAACACACGAAGCATCACAACTTGATACTTCCAAATATATAGGCGCATATCCATATGCCAAAGGAGACTAAGTGGGCCGATCACATTTATAGGGAAATTTAAATATGTGTACATACTTCAAGGGAAAATATAAAAAATCCCATGTTTCTCATGCCCATAATCCACCACCTCTCCAATGATGCAATTTCGACAAGGTACGTGGATGCGTCTGAAAATTATGCATTGCTAACGACTCCAGCTATAGAAGGTCAACTCCCACCAAGCCATCGACCAAGAAAAGGAGAGACAAGCAGATAAGCCATCAAGTAGTGGAAGCAACAGAGGAAAAGCAAAAAAGAGAGCAAGATGCTCTTCTACAACAACACCATGATGACCTAAGAAGACAATAAGAGGAAGAAGCACAAAAGAAAGAGGCAGAGGTTGCTAAGAAAATTCAACAAGAATGCCGCCTATTAAGGCCAATCCAAGAAGGGGAAGACATCATCAATATGGCCTGGGAGCCCGGTGGGAATACTCCCCTTGGTCCAACTCAAGAACATATCCAACTTCCAAGAATGTGCACCTAAGTAGCTAACATAGGGCCAAGGACAAAAGTAGCCACATCCAACTCACCGATTTAGTACCTATAAGAATGGAGCACTATATCTCCAACACATACACTACAATAGAGGGCTACTCCAAGCTTATGTATGAGGACAATCAAGCTACACAAAAAGGATATAGTTTTTATGGAATCCCTTATTGCCATGGTGGTGGCTACATGGCAAATCCTAGCCCAAGGATAGGAGTACACAACTCAACAAAGTCTTATTGTGCAACCCAAGCCCACAACAAACTCCAAGTCATAGAGGCTGCCTTGCAAAATGAGAAGGTAGAAAGGCCTGGGTTGAAGCCAATGCACTAAAGGTTGTAGAGATGGAGCACCTATAGACACAAGAGGTCTTGGCCACAGAATGGTCCATAATTGACACTATTCAAGTCAAGTACAATTCTCTCTAGTGCAAAGCCATGGTGGACCAAGAACAGACATAAGGGCATAGGAGGAAAAGAAAGCCCTAGAGGCAAGGGTGGTCTAGTAGGCACAACTGATTCTAGAGTGTCTGCATGCAATCATTCAACAAAGGTAGCAACAGATAGTCAACCTCTAGGTAGATCTGCAAATGGCCAGATCTTGTGCTCCTCCACAACAAGACACCAACAACCTCAACAAGCGGCTACTAAATAGGTCAATTCGTGCATCCTCACTTTGCCTCACAAGCCAAACAATTGAAGACACCATGAATTACTTTTTTCACAGCATTTTTGTGGTTGCGCTCTAGCATGACATCAATTTTGAAACCCACTTATAGCCCATGACTTAGAGACCCTACTCTGCCACACTAATTATCTTGCCCATCCCCTAATAGCCATTTCCTATTTTCATGAGGACATTGTCCTCCAAGATGATAAAAACATTCTTACTCTCTACTACCACCCAAATGTCTATAACTTCATGGTGTGGATTAGAGTACTCCAAGACTCCTCAATTTTCTCCTATGAGAGTCCCATGCTTGATCTACGTTGATTCCTGATAAGGAGGTAATACGAGGGATTCTCACACACTTGTTTACTCGGTCGCCGCCATATTTGAAAAAATCTGGATGTTATCTATATCTAGCTTGGACAGGACACCTGATTCACGTCGCTATTCCTGAATCTAGAGGCGGTAAAAAGAGGAAGAGGAAGTAAAAGTCCCAGTCAAGGGCAAAAGAATTGCTCAGGAAAGCCTAATGCCCTACAGAACCTACCTTGCAACCCACAGATCCTAGAACAATGCTTGCAAGTGTATGGCCATGAGGATGCTGAATGTGTCTTACAACTACGAGGATGGTGGTCCAGAGAACATGGGTACTAGTACATGGTACAAAATTCTTAAGCTCATGATCTTCTTGGACCTAGAAGTCCCTTTTGAGGAGGAAGGATAGGAGGAGGTGATTGAGCACCCACACAAATAGAAGGACCAATCATAGGAGACAAGTCCCGACTATGACACTTGGTATGAGGCCATAACATCCTTCTGCACCATCAAGGATGCTTTTGATACTAATAGATGGAAGGGTAAGCTCTTGATCTTCCACCTTAACTAAAAATACATGATAGAAGTGTGGGCCCTCACCAAACTCATTCAGAGGAGCTTCAAGAAATGGCATTGGGAGCATAATAGAATGATGAGGATTACTAGAAATCAAGCGACTGCATTCGAGCAAGGACTTTTGTAAATTTTGACACTCTAGTATAATGGTTTATGTTCAAAAGTAGCATGCACTACTTACTTTTACATGGTTGTCCTAGCCATAATATTGTGAGTAATTAATTGTCTTACACACAAACAACAATTTCAAAAAGTAATGTTTGGCAAAGCTTTTTCAAGACTCAAGGAAGGAGTGGAAGAAAGTCTTAGGTTATGTGCAAGACAAAATATGTCAAAATTTTCTTGTGCCATTACCATTTTTATTTTGGCCATAACTTGGGCAATATGGCTCTAAATATGGTCATGTTTGTAGTCAAAACGATTGGAATGATGTGAATGGAGTCATTTCTCATGTTAGACTATCAAAATGCTCTAGCTTTGAGAATTTTTTGTACTTATCTTTGTTTCATCAAAGAAAAACCTTATCAACCTCTATATTTTCTTATGATCATCGATTTTTCTCAGATAGAGTTTGTGGATCCTTAGTTTCCTCCCTCCATCCTAGAGATGTATGGTCATACGAAGGTGATCCATAATTAGTAAGCATCATGGTCATAAGGTGATCAATAAGTAAAAATTGATTGCTACTATAGTTTTTCACAAAGCTCCTCATGATCATCGCTTGAACATAGTCGCTCGATGTTTTGACTTACCAATGATAAGGGGAAGATATATAAGGACAAATTACACTCAGGTCCCAAAAATAGCTGCAAAAGCCAGCCTACAGCCACAATGACAGATAGCTTTTTTGAAGCACGAGGCATTTTGGAGAACTTATTGTCTCAGTTGGCCTTGAACAGCAGATAGCCCCATCATATATGGCTCTACAATGCTGCTAGAGTTGGCCACATTTTGAGAAGATGCATGCAACCAATCCCAACATTGTATTTTCATTCCCCAAATTTGAATTTTTAGAAGTGGGACCATCTTTTGCACTGGTGGCTGCTCAGATGGAAGAATTAAATACCACCTTTGCCTTGGTCCCAGATCCAGTAGTCATGGCAAATGTGCATTTTTTTTGACTACTTATCAGGAACATTCTGACATAAGCCACCGACAAAGGAGAATCATCAATGGCTTTGATTTTACTTGACGTAGAGTTGAGTGGGCTCTTAGGTGCTTGTTTAGCTAAGCGGGATTGTTTGTCGGTCTCTAGGAGAGGATGTTAAATAAGGGGACTCTATTTCCTCAAGTTATGTGATTATATATACGTGTCCAAAACCTCATGGTCACTACATACATAACTTTGAAGATATGTTCAAGACTCAATTCTGGAAGCCTGTCCACTCATTTTTCCGCATCTCCCACATGACTTTGCCCTTCACTAAGTCATGAACAATACCCTTAAGGCTAAAATTATGCACAAGAACAATCCAGGGATAGATTGTGAAGTAGAAGGGGGGCATCTTAACCTCCATGGTTAACAATTCATGTAAGCACAAAGAAGTAGGAAAGGGGATGAGGAAGGTAATCTGCTATCTGCCTTGGAGTCGCATGGGACCAAGTGCTTGTAATTAGAGAGTGAGAGAGGTAAATGACAGTACAAGGGTTAGCCCTCCCTTCAAAAGGTGGTGTAAAAGGCCATAACTTTGACTTTGGTCCTCATTGTGTACATGCAACTTTTGGAATACAAGTTCTCTCATTCTCTTCATTCTCTTTTGAGTGAGACTTCTTGCTTTCATGAGGAGTTTATTGGGAGTGGAGGCTCCAATGGCATTCTTCCAAGATCCCCATGATAGGTGAGTCATCACTAGACTACACATAAATGCACTTATGAATCTTTTTAGAAGCTTCCTTGGAGCCATACCGGCCCAAAAGAAATGTAATACTAGAAATAAGATACTAGGAAAGGGAGAAAGAGGAGTGAGGGCATAGGGTTGGCCTAAAAAGTTTGATAGTAGGAAAGGTAGGAAGAGGAGTGAGAGCATAAGAGTCGGCCTAAAAAGTCAAAGTTTAGTCTTTAGTTGCTAGATGCAAGTTTTGAGAAATATAAGCTCTCTCCTTTTCCAAGAGTGGTGTCTTGTGTTCTTTTACTTCTTGCCTTTTGTGATTGCCTCTCATCTCCCCTCCCCTTCTCTTTCCTCATTCTTCCCATCCCCTCTCCCTCCCCATCTCCCTTTCCCCCTCCCTTATCTCCCTTCCTCCCATGTGCAACGGGAGGCTCCATTGGCATTCCTTCAAGATCCCCATGACACGTGAGTCACCGCACAAGAATACAATTTCAGAAGTGAGTTTCTATTCTTGGTTAAGAAAAACATGAGATGTATTATAAAGAAAGTTTGTACAAGATGAAAACTCTTTCAAAATATAGCCATCCTAGATACTAGAATTCCATTTGGCAAGCTTTCCTGATCAAAGAAGGAGGCATCATCATGTCAAGTAAGTCATCATACATCTTTGAGAAAATCCTATTGTTGGAGCTGCAAAAAGGATTCAGCAAGTGAGACAAAAGAGAGAGTTTATTCAAAAGAGACAGGCCCAATATATAGGCATCAGTTACATCCAGTAGTGACATCACATGTGAGCTCAGTAGAGCATCTAGATCCACAAATCTATCAATCAGTTCCATGATTCTCTCAATCACACACCACACACCTAGATTCACTGAATCACACCTACTGACACCTATCTAGGCACACCATGTGTTCACACACTCACAACCTTAGACCTTAGGACCTAGATCCCATTACATCAATTTGTCATCCCCCCCCCACAAATTGATGACCTCAGCCCTAATAGTAGTCCATGGAAACTTCATGACTTGCCCACCTCTAGTGGCAACACACATGATCCACAACGTGGTACTCACTCTAGTTGCATCAACAACAGTAGACTCATTTGGCCATCCTCATCCCAACATGTTCTCACTCTGACTTTGGTTTGTTGGTTTACAATTGGGAGATAGAAAATGACTATGCATGGGAATACCCTTAGATCCAACAAGGGAACACATAAGACTAACAATCATTTGAGGGGGACTCCCAAGATAGAGAACCCTTATTGACCACACACATAAAATATTCTTAATTTGAAGATGTGGGGAAATACTCCCCTTTGATGGCATATCTTGTCCTTTTCCTCCTTCTCTTCCAAGCTATACCATAGTGTGGGGTTCATTGTCAGTAGAGAGGTTCTTGGTGTAGCCAATCTTGTAACTCCTTTGATTTTTGTCCTTCTCCACACTCTTTAATGTATCTTGTCCATATTTTGCAATACAAGATCCTTGTAGTCCTTCACCTTCTTTGAGTGTCCAAGCATTAAAAAAATTTTGTGAATCATATGGATTGAAGAGTGTCTTACCACTTGTCATGCAAGGGTAGTGTCTACTCTTGTACAAGAGGCAGTTATGATTATATGGCAAGGTATAGTCAAATGCAAGTACATTTCATAAATCATGAAAGATACTGAAACCATAACTAAGGCATCTTCAAAATAAGAATCAAAATGGTTGTACTTGAAACCTTTGTTCCAATCATGTCCATTGGAAATCATCATGCAAGTTATGATATATTGTTTCTTCATGTAAGCTCTTGTCATGGTCAATCCATCAACTAGTCAACAAGATAGTATGACTTAAAATCTACTTCAAAGTATCATAACCTCAATTCTCAACATAAAAGATGAAAAATGCATTCAACTAAACTTCAAAGATCATTCTTAGAACTAAAAAAGGAATATCTAAATCTTTGATTTTTACTTTAACTCCTCAAGCATCACCTTAGCATTTAGTGTAGCATCAAACTTCAAAAATAGTTTAGAAATGCTTGTAGAAAATAGAGGAACCTTGGAGAATTGCTACCTCACTCCAAAAAGCATCAACTAGAGGGAATTAGTTGTGCAATTAATGGCACTTGGAAGTAGAAGACTCAGTGCAAGTTTCAGACCAAATGAAGCTTCACACCTGCAGGGGCAACACCATCTTCTCCACCTCCAAAAACCATGTCTTCTTCAAAAACCCAACTGGTTTTTTGTAGTTTCTCCTCATTCCCTTGAACATTTGCCCACAAAATTCACCAACAAGTAGCCCATAGGGTCATCTAAGTGCATCTTAGACCATTTTTGAAATGGTAGCTCCAGCAAGTTGAATTTGAAGAAATGGCATAGAATGGATCGAGGAGCAGCACGGGCTATAGACACCTTATTTCTTTGATTCCTCCCAGTTGGAAGTGTGCCCTAACTAGGGGAAACTACAACTGAAAGGGTAGGTGCAATGGTTCATAAATGAAGGAGAACAAGCACTTGGAAATTTTGTGGGAAGAAGGAGAAGAAAAGCTTCAAAAACTTTATGGTGGAGAAGATGATGACATGGCACTTAAGGAGGTCTCAAGGAGAGTGAATCAATGCTCTGATACCACATGTTGGAGTTGCAAAGAGAATTCAACAAGTGAGGCAAAATAGAGAGTTTATTCAAGAGAGACAGGCCCAATATATAGGCTCCAGTTACATCCAATAGTGACATCACATGTAAGCTTAGTAGAGCATCTAGATCCACAAATCTCTTAATCAGTTCCATGATTCTCTCAATCACACACCACACACCTAGATTCACTCAATTACACCTATTGACTCCTATCTATGCACACCATGTGTCCACACACTCACAACCTTAGACCTTAGGACCTAGATCCCATTACATCAATTTGTCCTTCACCTATTTGGGCATGTAACTGATAAAATTAATGAGCTAAAGTCTTACAGAAAAGAATAATTGGCACCCAAAAGGAAAAAATGTAGTTTTTATCTAGTTAATTGGCACCCAAAGAAAAAAATGGGCCCCAAAGAAAAAAATGTAGTGTTTAAATAGCAAGGGATCTAGAACCCTTGGATCATAAAGAATACAAGGATTTCAATATGCATAGGTGGCTTAAGGAGATGCCAACTTTTCCTTTTATGGACTAGTATGGTCTTGTACTTTTCCTTTTATGACTAGGATGGTCTTGTACTTTGTTAACAATTTCCTCACCATTTTGTATAAATATTTTGATAGTACAGTGATTGTAAGCAATGAAAACCTATTTGAGAAGGATGACTTCATCTTCCATTTTGACTCTCGAGTTGAATATTAACATGCAGCCATAATAAGGTGGAAAAACCTAGCCTTTCTTTAATTAAAGGAAGATTAATTATTGAGGTAGTACTAAAGAAAGAGGACCTTTACTCCCCATCAACAACTACTTTCAAAAATGGCCAAATGTCCATGTTTTAATTAAAGGAACAGTAGTTCAAGTAGTACTAAAGAAAGGACACCTTTAATGCCCATTAACAACTTACAAAGGGTTATAGTTAGGACTAGCATAAAATTTAATGCTAATCTCAATTTCAAAAAAGTCATACTAACCAACTACAAAGGAAAATCTGAGGTGATATTGATGAAGATATCCTTCATGTGAAAATGCTATTGAAGCAAAAGTTTGAGATGACGGATTTGGGAGAGTTGCGTTACTTCTTGGGCATTGAGGTGATTAGATCCACAAGTGGGATATGGCCATTGCAGAGGCAGTATGGATTGGACATGTTGTCCAAATATGGGATGACAAGCTGTAAACGTATTCCAGTTCCTTTGGAGTAGAATGTGAAGTTGAGCGCACATGCAAGTGAGCTTCTAGAAGACCCTACTATGTACAGACGCATAGTAGGAAGTTTGATTTATATGACTATTACCAGGCCAAATTTGAGCTATGCTGTTGGGTTGGTAAGTCACTTTATTCAGGCTCCAAGGAAATCGCATTTGGATGTGGCTAGACGCATACTGAGGTATGTGAAGTCCACATTGCAGTATGGACTATTTTCTGAGACTGGGGTTCAAATATAGTTGCATGGATACACTGATGTTGATTGGGTTGGTAGTATTTCTGATAGACAATCTACCAGTGTATAAGTGTTCTCTTTTGGGAGTGCTACAGTCACTTGGAGCAGCAAGAAATAGCCTACAATTGCTTGTCGAGCATACAGGCTGAGTATAGGGGTGCAGCAATGGCTGCATGTGAGGTAGCTTGGTTGCATAAGCTACTTTATGATATGCATCAGTCTACAGATGGGCCAGTTGTCATTTATTGTGACAACATGAGTAGTATACACTTGGCAAATAACCCAGTCTATCATGCTAGAACAAAGCACATTGAGGTGCATTATCACTATGTGTGGGAGAAGGTTCTGGTAGGTCTTATTGATCTAGTTTATGTCCGCACAAAGGATCAGGTAGCTGACATATTCATGAAGGCATTGGGCACAGAGAAGCTACACAAGTTCAGAGACCTACTTGGTGTGCAGGAATTGGGACTGAGCTCGAGGGGGAGTGTTGAGATATTGAGCTCCACTCATGATATGCCAGGGTGACCATTGTGCATTTATGTCACTGACTTGTTAGCTGTAAATGCGGTTGGTACACCGCCCATGAATAATAGCCAGATGACAACTATCTTTATGTACTCTAGTTAGTGGCTCAATTAGTATGCCACCTAGGTTAGCTGAGTTTGTTTTGAGACCCACATATAGGGTTCATCTATTCCTTTTGTATCGAGAGAGAGTTCTTTTGGCCTTCACAACTAAGAAGATAAAAGTTGTTTTCAGCCTCCACCTTTGTGTGTATTCCCCCATTGTGTATGTGAGAAAGCTGCAAGTGAGACTCCTTACTTCTCTCGCACTCTCTTCACACTTGAAAATGTACAGTGCCACCTCGACTTGCAGTCATTCCAAGAACTGCCCGATAGTGCACTTTTGCACCATTGGAAGCGCCAACTCAAAGGTTCCCACCTCCACCTCTATGAAATTTTGGAGGCACGCCCCCTCATGCAGTTCATCACCCAGTCTTTTTATGACTTGTGATGCGCCCATACAAAGTGCATGAGCAGACGATACCACCTCGCCCCCGATGATCCAGTCCCATAGACCGATATCGATGCTGGCCTACAGCATTGCTGGCACATTCCCTTTCTCAAAATGGAGCAGTTTGGTAGTACTATTGCAATGCCCACATCGATCGCTGGGATCCACCCCTTGTACATGCCAATGGAACGACAATGGATTTGGGCAAAATTTTGAGAGCTCCAGCAGCAGGACCCTAATATGTTGTACAATTTTCCAAAAAGTACAACTTTCCCAAAGAAATGACTCAGGAGGCATTTTGTGTCCCCACCTCCAATCATTCAATGACATATACGGCTCGGTACTTGACCCCGCCATCATAGTAGCGGTCCACTTCAACCACCTCCTCTTCTTACTCCTCTGTGACCTCCCACCCATAGTCACCCCATTGACGATTGCCTCCACAATCTGACCAATCAGGTTGTCTTCAACCCACATTGGTCTTGCATAGTTTCAATATCTCTGCCTCTACCTCTGCATCCACAATCTCCATGACCACCACATTCGCACATACAAGGATATGCACACCACCCACTTTTGGAAGTACTGCTCGTACATAACTCAACTAACTCCATGCCAGTTGGACCTCTACACAATCCTCCAAACAGTCCTCTCCACACACCTCCTCGAGCACGGTTGAGGGTGGCTCATCAACAAGAAAGGGGGCATGTTAACATCCACAGAGTACGGCCATCAAATGCAGGGTAATCAATGATTAGAGGAGATTAGGCTTCATTTGCGACAAAATGTGGCTAGTACGATTAAGTGCCTCATGGGAGTCAAGCCACAAGTAGCGATCGGCCTTGCGACTCCAAGTTTTGAGCCTCATATAGGGGGTTTGAGCCCCAAATAACTTAGGGCTTGGAGGTGTGAGCCTAACACAACCGCTATTTGGGAGCCGATTAGGAGCACCTCTG
The DNA here is from genome assembly GCF_047967505.1 of Dipteris shenzhenensis. Classification (NCBI taxonomy): domain Eukaryota; kingdom Viridiplantae; phylum Streptophyta; class Polypodiopsida; order Gleicheniales; family Dipteridaceae; genus Dipteris; species Dipteris shenzhenensis. The sequence goes on from NC_141614.1 coordinate 44,886,798, forward strand.
AATTCCAGGCTTTTGTCCCAAGCGCTCTTATATGGTTAACACAAGTGCTATTTCTGACAGTAGGAAGAGATGGAAAGGATAGAAATACGCCTTGGCACCCTATGGGCCCAAGAGCCGTTTAATGTAAAGAAAGGGAGAGTGCTAAAAGTAAAAGGTTTGGCCCTCCCTTCAAAAGATGACATGTATAAAAGACGGGTTGACTTTGGTCTTTATTGTTGTATGCATAAGTTGGGAATGCAAGCTCCCTCTTCTCTTTCAAGAGTGTGTTTGGGTGTTATCTTGTCTCCCTCGTAGTGCCTTTGTGTTTGCCACTCCATCCCCCTTCACTCTCCTCTTCCCTTGTCCTTCTCCCTCCTGTCTCCCGTCTGCTTCTCCCTCCCATCTCCCTACTATTCTCCCTTCTCCCCCTTCCCTTTTTCTCTCTTTGAAGTACATTGCAACAATTTGGAAGCTGCTTGCGTGTGACACAAGTGGATGGCCTATGCTTGCATTGCTCTCACAAGGAAGTAGCTTGGAGTGGAGGCTCCAATGGCATTCCTTCAACATCCCCACGTCACGTGAGTCATCATCGAGACAACACACAAAAATTACTTAAAATTTTCATGTCTTCAATGCCATCCTCTTTCTCTGATCCAAGGACATTTCCTTTAGGAAAAACCCATCTGTCAAAAACTAAATTCTGTTATCACACGTCAAATAGATTTGGATCCAATACATCATCCGAAATGTCTTCTGAGGCTACTTCTCCTAAGTTCAACCTCTATTGATGTAACCTATCCCATTGGTTGTGGCTTATTTACCAAGTACAATAGTGTTTGATGATCTACATGGAACACAATCTTGTTTTCCAATAAGTAATGCTGAAATTTTCCCAAGGAGTAGATCATTCCTAGGCCTTCTCTTTCTATGAAACTCATGTGTTTGTGGATGTGTTGGATATTGCAATCGGCATAGTTTTGATGCAAAAATGATGGAAAAGTTGGTATTAGCTAGTGTATTATGCAAGTTGTATGCTCACTAGTGTGGAAAGAAATTATTCAGACTCTGAATGGGCACAGGAGATCCGACACTTCTTAGTGAATGGATTCCCTCAGGACAAGGCACTCAACAAAAATAGGGCCAGAAAATTGATCAAGGATGCAACCCTATATCAATTAATATAGCTGAACAACTTCACCGGATAGGGAAAGATGGCATTATACACCGCTATGTCCAAGAATATGAATTTGTGGAAATTCCAAACAAATCTCATTTAGGTAGAGCTTATAGCTCATAAGGTATTGCAAGCCAAATTATGGTGGCTAGTGCCCTTCGCATATGCAACTGAGTTCATCAAGCACTGTTATCCCTACTAACAAGTCTCCATACCTTACAACTAGTATTATATGCCTTTAGAAAGTGGGGGATAGAATTTGTAGGTCCAATTAGACCAACTGCAAAATGAACCTAGTCCCGTTACATTATAGTGGCCATAGACTATTTCACTAAGTGGGTAGGCCAAGGGACAACTTACAAGGAAATTAGATGCAATAACAACCGCTAAGCTCCTATATGAGAATGTAATATCCTCCTTTGACCTTCCACTTGAAATTGTGGGTGACAGAGGGACACACTTTATAAATGACACGATTCGTATATTGATGAGTGAGTTCCTCGTTGTGCAATAGAAATCCACAACCTATTACCCTCAAGCAAATGGTCAAGCCAAAGCTCAAATAAGATCTTGTGTGACACTATGACATGCACAGTCAAAGCCAGCAATCACAATGACTCGGAGCACAAACTCACCACAACAACACTATGGGCATATTGAATGGCATACAAGGTTGCTACAAAATGCACACACTTTAGCCTAGCATTTCGGGTAGAGGTAGTTATGTTGATGGAGTTTATTGTGCCAAGCCTTTAATTTGTTGTTAGAGATCAAATATCTAACAAGAAAATCCTTGAAAGGTCAATTGAGCTTGAAAAGCTTGATGAAATCAGATTGAGGGTGGTATATAGATGTGCCCTCTCTTCTCATCTCCACTCTTCTCCTCTCCCCTTTTCATATTTTGTCATGGTATCAAGGCTCCCTTGCCTTCCACTGAGGCATTGATCCTTGAGAGAGTGAGAGTGATCAAGAGATTGAGAGTTCTCTTGAGTGATCTTGAGTTCATCCAATTCACTTCCGTAGAGAGAAAAATTTCATCCATTCATTTGAGAGAATTTTCATCCATTAGAGATTGAAAGATTTCCATTCTGAGATAGACTGAGAGTCTTCATTGAGAGCAATAGAGAGAGAAATAGGGAGAGTCTTCTTTATCCTTTGGAATATTTCTATTGTGAGAAAGAATACTTTTTGAGAGAGAACAGTTTTCTGACAAGAGGTTCTAGTTACCAGCTTCGAGAACTTTGGGATCTAAGGTGCCTCTAGCAGCAATTGCAAAGCCGTCTACCTACATGGCTCTATAGCTCCTACAACTTCCTGGACTTCCAACCAAAGATCAGAGCCATAGCTCGCGAGTCCGCCCTCTTTGGAGAGCAGCAGGAGCTCATAGACGATTGGCCATCAATGTTAAGTATCTTCACAGGCAACACAAGCAAGTCGGGTAGATCTCACGTTAAATAACATCACGGATTGGATCTTCAGCAAGAGTCAGCAACAACGACATTCCAAAGCAGTGCACGTACAATGACAGTGTAGAAAAGGCCAACCTTCTTAGTTGTTCTGCAGTGTTGAATCATTGGATAGTCAGCAACTTTGTGGACCTTGAACAGCCACAGTAGTAAACTTCAAAAGGCAGTGTTGATTGTAGGCAGTTCTTGAATCAAGCTCTTGAAGGCAACGATGAGTAGATATTTTAATTACATAGCAAGAGCAGTAAATCGAAAAAGTAGAGACTTGTGATGGAGTAGAGGTAGCATGGATTCAAGCTAAGAGTGTGGAGAGAAGTCCTCCCCAAGACTCCGTTATGGTCAGATTCACCGATAGAATCATCACTATCCACCTGCACTTTCTTAGTTACCATCTCCAGTGATCCAAGCAAGAAGCAAGCTGCTAGGGTTGCAGATTTCCATTTGTGGTGTTCCCCGTCGACTTCTCCATGCCGATAGCCTACAAAGCTTCACTGGCCATCCAACCTCTATCAACGTACCTTCAACCACCTCTAGCCTTACCTTCATCCAACGACCTCCTACATGCTCCTGCACATGCTCCAGCCACATGATTTTTGCAGTAGGCCTCTCCAGCCCAACAACCTCTACAACCCAAGATGCTTACCTCAACCAGCCAGCGTCTCCTCCAAATCTAATTGTCTACATCAGAGGTGGAGACTTGCTCTCCACAGAGCTCCTATCTCTAGCACCCTCTCCAAGCCACGCATCCAAGCGACACCAGAGGAGAAGATCCATCAACAAAGTCTTTAGATTCCGATGGCACCTTTGAAGATTTTTTCTTCACTGGACTTCGGACATGTGGCAACCCTATCCTCAACGTTAGCCACACCTTGGTCATCATTCATCCATGTGGCACCCTATCCACATTGCCACATCATCAGTGGCTAGTCTGGTGCCATGTCATCTACCAACTCAGTAGACACAATCAACATCCACATCATCAAGATGATCTCAGCTACCATGTCATCCATTGACCAAGTCAAAGTGCCATGTCATTTGGGTTGACCAATCAACTACCATGTCACCCTGTCCAATTAATAGTGCCACATCATCACTACCATGTGGCACTATCCCCAACTCGGGGGGGTCACTATGTACAAACCCTCTATATCACATGCATTCAAGACCTATTTCTAAAATCCCTTATCTGTAAATTTTTCATTAATAAAATGTACCCTTTTTCTATACAAATTTGTAAATTTTTTTCAAATTTTTTTTAAATACTCCCTTATGTAAATTAACTTTTGTAAAATTTAGATATTAAAAATGTCCTTCTATTGAACTCACGTGCTAGGGTTACATATGATGAGTGACCCCCCCAAGGTCCCCAACCAAGCACTTTGACCCCTCTACAGGCACACTTAGCACTCTGCATGTGCACCTGCCTACCACATCAGCACACTGCTCCATTGTGCATGTGACCTTGAGTGCCACTTCATCACTAATATGCCTTTTTTGCCCCTCCACCTAGATCAAGCCATATCTCTTGATCCAGGAAGAATTTGAGGGCACTCCAAAAAGGAAAATCACTCGATTTTTTATGCTCTACACGCTCATCACATCACACACACATTTAGGTGCAAGTATCACTCACTTTTGAGACTGACCGACAAATCCACTTCCTACATGCACATTAGCCTCTACATCAACGCATCTAAACTAGCACATAAAAATAATCAAAGAAAAAGAAATTATTTGCAGTTCTTTTCTTCAATCGACGGTTGGTATAAATCTATATTAGAGTAGACTAGATCTTCATAGAGGAGACAATTTGAATTTCTCCAAGTTGCCAATCTAGGCCCTGCCCAAAATTCTCTACTAGTTCCTACTCAGAGCTAGTCCCTATGCTCACATACGGTTTCACATTATCACATTACCTAAAACCTGACGTTCATTAGTATCATGTTGATCTTGAGGGAAGGTGTTGATCTCGGGGGGGTCACTCATCATATGTAACCCTATCACGTGAGTTCAACAGAAGGATTTTTTTAATTTCTAAAATTTACAGAAATAAATATACATAAGGGACTATTTAAAATAATTTTGGAAAAAATTTACAGATTTGTATAGAAAAGGGGTACATTTTATTCATGAAATTTTTTACAGATAAGGGACTTTAAATATAGGCCTTGAACGCACGTGATATAGAGGGTTTATACATAGTGACCCCCCCGAGGTGTTGATAGACCACGCTCAACATCATGTGATTACATGTGCATAGCACTAACACGTATAGAGTGCTATAAAGGAAAGGGTTAGATTCCCTAACCCTAACCCTAAATGGGATTGTATTTATTCTACATTTTCAACTAAATCTAGTGTACAGTTAGTGTGAAGAGAGTGGGAGAGAAAAAGGAGTCTCACTTGCATCTTTCTCACATACACAATGGGGGAATATACACAAAGGTGGAGGCTGAAAACAGTTTTCCTCTTCTTAGTTGTAAAAGCCAAAAGAACTCTAAGTACAAAAGAATAGGTGAACCCTATATGTGGGTCTCAAACCAAACTCAACTAACTAAGGTGGCATACTAACTACGCCACTAACTAGAGTACATAAAGATAGTTGTCATCTAGCTATTATTCATGGGCGATGTACCAACTGCATCTGCAGCTAACAAGTCTATGACATAAATGCACAACGGTCACCCTGGCATATCATGAGTGGAGATCGATATCTCAACACTCCCCCTCAAGCTCAATCCCAATTCCTGCACACCAAGCAGGTCTCTCAACTTGTGCAGCTTCTCTGCACCCAATGCCTTTGTGAATATGTCAGCTACCTGGTCCTCTATGCTGACATGAACTAGATCAATAAAACCTACTAGAACCTTCTCCCGCACATAGTGATAATGCAGCTCAATGTTCTTTGTTATATCATGATAGACTAGGTTATTTGCCAAGTGTATACTGCTCATGTTGTCACAATAAATGATAACTGGCCCATCTGTAGACTCATGCATATCATAAATTAGTAGCTTATGCAACCAAGCTGCCTCACATGCAGCCATTGCTGCACCCATGTACTCAGCCTCTGTGCTTGACAAGGCAACTATAGGCTATTTCTTGCTGCTCCAAGTGACTGCAACACTCCCAAAAGAGAACACATATCCACTGGTAGATAGTCTATTAGAAATACTACCAGCCCAATCAGCATTAGTGTATCCATGCAACTGTATCTAAACCCCAGTCTCATAAAATAGTCCATACTACAATGCGGAATTCACATACCTCAGTATAAGTCTAGCCGCATCCAAATGCGGTTTCCTTGGAGCCTGCATAAACTGACTTACCAAACCAACAGCATAGCTCAAATCTAGCTTGGTAATAGTCATATAAATCAAACTTCCTACTATGCGTATGTACACAGTTGTCATTCTAAACTTCCATGCTTGGAAGTTGTTCTTATCAAGCTTTTCAGTGACAATCTGTGAAAGAGCATCAGACACCATTACAGAACATTGCAAAATATTTTGTGACTGCAAAAAAAAACACAACTTGTGCCTCACAAGGGCAAACCTGCAAAACTAACGAGAGTGGTATTTGACCACACAGTCACTTCCTAGTGATGATTATACATCAATAGGTAGTAGGAATGATTCTGTCACTCCCAATATCTCTGTGCACAGGCATACAATGTAATTTCTATGATAACTTTTCACCGACCTATAGAACAGTAGTCAAACAGCAAAAACAAGGCACTTTCGTGAGTGCCTGCGGAAAACTTCCGACACCAAAATGGGCCCCGAAATGGGCCGTAGCATATACTGCCCTCTCACCACACTACAAAGGGCATCCCAATCTGGGACACTTCACTCTTGCACTTTCCGTCTGTGCTACCTATAGAGATTTGCTCCCAAACTCGAAAAATAAGGAAAGTAACAATGATCCTCTTACTAGGACACCGCAAACTTGGTTTGCTTTCTTGAGCTCCTTACCATGAACTGAGCTCTGATACCATGTCAAGAGAGTGGGAGAGAAGGAAGGAGTCTCACTTGCAGCTTTCTCACATACATAATGGGGGAATATACACAAAGGTGGAGGCTGAAAATAGTTTTCCTCTTCTTAGTTGTGAAAGCCAAAAGAACTCTAAGTACAAAAGAATAGGTGAACCCTATATGTGGGTCTCAAACCAAACTCAGCTAACTAAGGTGGCATACTAACTGAGCCACTAACTAGAGTACATAAAGATAGATGTCATCCAGCTATTATTCATGGGAGGTGTACCAACCGCATTTGCACCTAACAAGTCGGTGACATAAATGCACAATGGTCACCCTGGCATATCACGAGTGGAGCTCGATATCTCAACAGTTAGTCATTTGTGGTGTGCTCTCTAGCTTTACCCTCTCTCCTCATCTCCACTCTTCTCCTCTCCCCTCATCATATTTTGTTAGGCTTATGCCTTGAACGAACAAGGGCTTCTGCTCTGTCTCATGGAAATCTCTCTCAATGGAAGATGCCTCACAGAAGGAGAGCTTGACACTCATGAAAGGAGTGGGAGCACCATCGACTCTGATACCATGATAGCAGAAGTGAGAGAGGGAGAGAGAGAGGAGTGCACATGATATAGCTACCTATACACTCATTTGCATTGAACATAACTTGAAGATAGAGATGTGTGAACCCCTTAGGGTTAGGGTTATGGTTTGCTCCTATGCCCTAGAGGTTTGGTGCAATTTACACCATGCTCAACACTTGAGGGGGAATGGGGCTTGGTGCTTGATGTCGAGGGCTTGGTATAGTAGGTCTTGGAGTACTTTTCTTGGATGTGGTAGGACTTCTTGTTGGTATAGAAAGGCTTGTAGTACTTGGTCTAGATACTCCACCTTGAGATGGTTCTTGACTGGCTCTGCAATGACCATGGCCCATGTCCTGGTCAAAAATCTGATTGTTAGAAGCTCGTCCTGGTTCTAGATGCCCCCCTTATATACACGGTGCCAAGTCTTCTATTTGGCTAGAGTGTGGGCTCTTTGAGTTCTTCAATAAGGAGACTTTTTGTAGATGACTGCTCAGAATCCTCCATCCACTATTTGAAGGTTGGTTCTTGGTAAAAGACTTCATGTCCTCATAGATGCCTCGACCTAATCAGTTCACTCCTGGTAGATCCGTGTAGTAATCAAAACTCGCTCCTCTAAGACCATAACCGATACTTTTTCTAGGTTGTCTAGGCCACTTTTGGGAGTTTGCAGCTACACCTCATGAATTTTCCACTCATCCATACCTAGTTTGAAATTCATTGCAGCCTCTCTATTTCCCTAAATATTACCACCCTTTGTAGCCTCGGCACATGTATTCCTCTCACTTGGCCACATATCATTGTCTTCTTTCTACACGTATATTAAACATCTTTGATTGCCTAAATGATACGAAGGGTTACTTGGGAGAACTCCTAAGTCTAGACACTAGTTTTCAAATAGGTTTCTTGGAGAGATCTTTTCTAAAATAATATGCTTGACCAACAAATTGCCATAACTCGTCACTCTGGTTAACATAAAGTATTTCTTGGTACTTTGTCTATGCACTTGGAGCTAGACTACTATACTTAATCCACTCAATTTTCCCACTCAAACCTTTCAACACTTATATCCCCAGCAAGATTTCCAAATGTTTATGCTTGGTTCCACTCACCCCTCAAGTTACCTGGTGCCTAGTGCTTGTGCTGTGCGTGCACAATACTTGGTTGGAAGATGCCCTCTCTTTCACTCCTCAAGTAAAACTGGTCACAAAAACTCCGACTGATGCTTGGTTGCAAAATTGCATTAAGTCCATATGGAGACGAGTGGACTAAATTAACAAAACAAGTATCCAAGTAAAAAACTAAATTACAAAGTACTTGCATTAATTCAAAAGGGCCTTGGCCAATAGAAAAAGCCAGGGGCTTCAAAGACTCTTTGTGAAGATAATGGGAGAGAAGGAAGGAGTCTCACTTCCGGCTTTCTCACATACACAATGGGGGAATACACACAAAGGTGGAGGCTGAAAACACTTTTCCTCTTCTTAGTTGTGAAAGCCAAAAGAACTCTAGTACAAAGAAATAAAAGAATCCTATATGTGGGTCTCAAACCAAACTTAGCTAACTAAGGTGGCATACTAATTGAGCAATGAACTAGAGTACATAAGGATGCTGTCATCCAGCTATTATTCATGGGTGATGTACCAATTGCATCTGTAGCTAACAAGTCGGTAACATAAATGCACAATGGTCACCCTCGCATATCACGAGTGGAGCTCGATATCTCAACACTCCCCCTCAAGCTCAATCCCAATTCCTGCACACCAAGCAGGTCTCTGAACTTGCACAGCTTCTCTGCGCCCAATGCCTTCGTGAATATGTCAGCTACCTGATCCTTTGTGCTAACATAAACTAGATCAATAAGACCTAGTGAAACCTTGTCTTGCACATAGTGATAATGCACCTCAATGTGCTTCGTTCAAGCATGATAGACTGGGTTATTTGCCAAGTGTATACTGCTCATGTTGTCATAATAAATGACAACTAGCCCATCTGTAGACTGATGCATATCATAAAGTAGCTTATGCAACCAAGATACCTCACATGCAGCCATTGCTACACCCCTGTACTCAGCCTCTGTGCTTGACAAGGCAACTGTAGGCTGTTTCCTGCTGCTCCAAGTGACTGCGGCACTCCCAAAAGAGAACACATATCCACTGGTAGATCGTCTATCAGAAATACTACCAGCCCAATCAGCATCAGTGTATCCACGCAACTATATCTGAACCCCAGTCTCATAAAATAGTCCATACTGCAATGTGGACTTCACATACCTGAGTATGCGTCTAGCTGCATCCAAATGCGGTTTCCTTGGAGCCTCCATAAACTGACTTACCAATCCAATAGCATAGCTCAAATGTTGCTTGGTAATAGTCATATAAATCAAACTTCCTACTATGCGTCTATACATAGTAGGCTCTTCCAGAAGCTTACCTGCATCTGCACTCAGCTTCACATTCTGCTCCAAAGGAACTGAAATAGGCTTACAACCTGTCATCCCATATTTGGACACCATATCTAATCCATACTGCCTCTGCAAGAGCCGTATCCCACTTGGTGATCTAATCACCTCAATGCCCAAGAAATAACGCAGCTCTCCTAAATCCTTCATCTCAAACTTCTGCTTTAATAACATTTTCACATGAAGGATATCTTCATCACTATCACCTGTGATGATCAAATCATCAACATAAATGACAAGCAACATAATACCTTTCTCTGTTTTTCTCACATAAAGTGAGAAATTTGCCTTGGAAATCTGAAAGCCAATAGTGACAAGATACTATCCTATCTTGTCAGACCATGCTCTAGGTGCTTGCTTCAAGCCATACAAGGCTTTCTTCAACCTACAAACAAACTTAGGATGAACAGCATGAACATAACCTGGTGGCTACTCCATAAAGACCTCTTCTTGCAAATCACCATGCAAGAAGGCATTCTTTACATCCATCTGATGGAAAGACCATCCCTTTGATGCAGCCATAGTAATGACTGCTCTTACGGTTGCATCCTTGCAATCGGACTGAATGTTTCTTCATAATCAATGCCATATGTCTGTGCATACCCCTTGACAGCTAATCTTGCCTTTATCTATTCATAGAACCATCTTCATTGTATCCACCTTATAAACCCACTTACACCCAATTGCATTCTTGTCTTTAGGCAAAGGCACCAATTCCCATGTAGCATTTGCTTCCAAGGCATCCATTTCTTCATCCATGGCTTTCTCCCATTTTTCTTTTCCCATGGCTTGCTCAAAAGTATCACTTTGACCATATAGGCATAGTGAATGGCTGTAAATCCATCATATTTCAGCCTATCCACAGGATACCTAGCTCTGGTAGACCTGCGCAAAATAGGCTCACTTCCACGTGCTCTCAAAACATCCTTGGTCTTCCTTACTCCAGGTGTAACAATAGAAGGAATACCCAACTCATCATCAATGCTCTGTTCTAAGCCACTGGATTCACCATCCACATAAGAGTGACCTGCATTCACATCAAACATGGGCTGATCTACCTTCTCTTTTCCTTTTCGTGATACCTGCATACCACTATCTGCATTGCTTTGAGGAGATTCTCCTGATCTCAATCTGCCTGTCCATGGCAAAGTATGTGAACCACTACTAGAGGACACTCCAGGTCCACTAATATTTTGTGATTGTTGCTGTGAATTCTGTGCAGCATTACCATTTTGTGCATCTACATCATCAATCACATTTACTGGTTTATACCAGCTACTCATCTCATCAAAAACAACATCTGTACTCACTATAAACTTATGAGTAGAAGGGTTATAGCATTTATACCCTTTCTGCTGCAGAGAATAACCAATAAAGATGCACTTCTCAGCTTTTGGATCCAACTTGGACCTCAACTCATCTGGCACATGAACATAGGCAATGCAACCAAAATTTTTCAAATGAGAAATATCTGGTTTCCTACTAGTATACATCTCCTCTGGCGTCATGCCATGTATTACTACAGTGGCAGTCCTGTTCATTATGTAAATTGCTGTAGCAACTGCTTCAGCCCAATAATAATCTGGTAGGTCTTTTTTATTTAGCATGGCCCGAGATACCTCTCCAATATGCTTGCTTTTCCTTTCTGCAAGTCCATTTTGCTGTGGGGTATGACTGCATAAATATTGCTGCTTTATGCAATGCTCCTGCAGGATCCTTGCAAACTCATTTGAGAGGTACTCTCCCCCTCCATCTGACCTTAGGCATTTTATTTGTAGGCATGTTTCTCTTTCAACCATAGCTTTAAAAGCTTTGAAATGCCCACACACTTCACTTTTCTTTTTCATAAAATACACCCAAACTTTTCTGCTGTAGTCATCAATAAAAGTGACAAAATAATGATAGCCTTCAATAGATGCAGCTTTAGTAGTCCACACATCAGAGTGGATTATAGTAGTCCACACATCAGAGTGGATTAATTCCAAAGGCTTCTTACTCTCTTGAACATGTCTAGGAAATGGTTTCCGACAGGCTTCACATAACTTATGCATTTCTGCAACCTTGAATTTAGGCAATCCTACAACAATATTTTGGGCCTGCATTGATTTAAGTTGTTCTACATTAACATGACCAATGCGTTTATGCCAGATATTAAAAGCTGCAACTACACCGGTCCCATGTGCAAACATTGCTGCACTCAATTCAGCCATGTCCGCATCCAACATAAACATCCTGCCCTTCTTCTTTCCTTTTGCTATCAAGCAACCTTTATTTTTCATATCCTCAACAAAGCATCCATGAGGATTAAATCTGACCTGCAAGCCCTGCTCAACCATTTGACCAACAAAAACCAGGTTCTTGGTGATATTCGGGACATGAAATACATCAGATAGGTATTTCTTTTTCCCATCCTGCATAGACAAAGGAATTTTACCAATCTGCACAATTGGATGTGCAGTATCATCACCAGTCTCCACAAATCCTAGTCTTTCCATTTTCCTTGCATCCTGCATCCATTTTGCATGACCTGTCATGTGGTTTGATGCACCTGAATCAACATACCACACATCATTGCTTTCTTCTGCACTTGTCACAGAATTGGTCATGTGCTGCACCATAAACAGATGCTCATTTCTGTCATCACCCTGTCTACAAGAAGATGCATAATTCCCTTGCTGCAATTTTCCATTCATCATGTCATTCTGCTTTTTATAGCAGTCTTTAGCCATATGACCCATTTTACCATAGTAGTAGCATTTAACATTGCTGTTTGTATTTTGGCCTCTCTGCCATCCACCACGACCTCTTTGGCTCCCCTTCCCTCTAGAGTTACCACGTCCTCCTCCATAGGATTGGTTTTCTTGAGTTTGCTGCATATTCTAATTTCTACCACAGCCTCCAGATCGGCCTCCTCTACTCTTCCAGCATTTGAGTAGAAGATAGTTTCTTTTGAAGTTCCTCCTGAAGAAGATGCACCACCATTTCTGTGCTCCCCAGAAATTAGGAGAGCAATCAACTCCTCAAAATCAAGAAATTTTTCACGGATGGCAGTGGATGTCCGGAACTGTGCATAATCCTTTCCTAGACCATTCAAGGTCACAGAAACTAAATCATCATCTTCCATTGGCGACCCAGTGGAAGCAAGTGCATCTGTAATTATCTTCACCTTCATGTGGTAGTCATTGATGCTCATATTTTCTCTCTGCACATTGTGCAACTCCTGCTTGAGCTGCATTTTCCTGGCTTGCGTATTTGTGCTGTACATTTTTGCCAAAGTATCCCATGCCTCCTTTGGCGTACTTGCATCCTGAATATGCACAATCATAGAATCTGAAATACTAATAGATAGCCAATACATAGCTTTTATGGCTCTCTCATGCCATCCTTTAAATGCCTGCATTTCCTATTGATTGGGAACATTAGGAAGAACTGGTTCTTCTTCACTTCCTGTAATGAACTCCCAATAGCCTTTTCCCATAAGGAAATTCGTTATTCTAAACTTCCATGCTTGGAAGTTGTTCTTGTCAAGCCTTTTAGTGACAATCTGTCAAAGAGAATCAGACGCCATTACAGAACACTACAAAATATTCTGTCACTACAAAAAACATAGCTTCTATCTCACAAGGGCAAATCTACAAAACTGATGAAAGTGGTATTTGACCACACAATCACTTCCTAGTGACGATTTTGCATCAACAGGCAATAAGGATGATTCTGTACTCCCAATATCTCCGTGCATAGGCATATGATGCAATTTTTATGGCAACCTTTCACTGACCTGCAAAACAGTGGTCGCACAGCAAAAATAGGGCCTTTTTCTCGGTGCTTGCAGAGAACTTCTGCCTCCAAAACGGGTCCCGAAATGGCCTCGAATCAGAAAAATAAAGTCACTGAGGGCTTTGCCCATGCCCGCAGCATATACTGTCCTCTTGCCACACTACGAAGGGCGTCTCAATCTTAGACAATGCACTCTTGCACTTTCCGACTGTGCTACCTGTAGAGATTTGCTCCCAAACTCGAAAAAGGAAAGCAACACTGGTCCTCTTACCAGGACACCACGAACTTGGTTTGCTTTCTTGAGCTCCTTAACACGACCAGGCTTTGATACCATGTGAAGATAGTGGGAGAGAAGGAAGGAGTCTCACTTGCGGTTTTCTCACATACACAATGGGGGAATACACACAAAGGTGAAGGCTGAAAACAGTTTTCCTCTTCTTAGTTGTGAAAGCCAAAAGAACTCTAGTACAAAGAAATAGAAGAACCCTATATGTGGGTCTCAAGCCAAACTCAGCTAACTAAGGTGGCATACTAACTGAGCCACGAACTAGAGTACATAAGGATAGCTGTCATCTAGCTATTATTCATGGGCGGTGTACCAACCGCGTACCAACCGCATCTACAGCTAACAAGTCGGTGACATAAATGCACAACGGTCACCCTGGCATATCATTGGAGCTCGATATCTCAACACTCTTGCCTAGACTTGAGGTATGCTACTCACTCCTCACAATAGAATTTTGGGCTCACTCAGATTTGCCTTTTATACAATAATTTTATAGACTGGTCCCCATCTACCAGTTGGTTCAAGCAACAGACGTGGTAAATTCCTACTCCGCGAGAACCTACCTAGAACACTAACTCTCATTGGTCACCACCACCTGTTGCATGTCCTTGTTGCCCAAAGATCTACCACTTGGTGCTTAGCTACTCATTGGTCCAACTAGGGTGCCTAGTTGCTTGGTGCTTGGTTTGGTTCTTGTGTCAACTGGGGCCCTCTACCAATTGTTGTGATTATTCCCTATTTTTCACCTAAGCACACACTAGAGCTACTACCTTCCACACTTTAGCCTACACCTCTCAGTGGAATACGACCCAAGGACCTATGCTACATTTGTGAACACAAATGCTAGAACAAGCAATGACATGACCTCCTGGGGGTCACTCATCATATGTAACCCTATCACGTGAGTTCAACAGAAGGATATTTTTTATTTCTAAAATTTACAGAAATAAATATACATAAGGGACTATATAAAATAGTTTTGGAAAAAATTTACAGATTTGTATAGAAAAGGGGTACATTTTATTAATGAAAAGATTTACAGATAAGGGATTTTAAATATAGGCCTTGAATGCACGTGATATAGAGGGTTTATACATAGTGACCCCCCTGAGGACATGACTGTAGGTGATCAACACCTTGGAAGCTTAAACTGAGAGAGATGGAACGACAACACCTACCACTACTTTAGGGGAGTTGTATGCTTGGACCCCCTACTTTGGAGAAGTTCGCTAAAGTAGTGGTGGCCACGCCCTCAGGGGGCTCACTATCTAGGAACTCTATGTATCACATGCGTTTAAGGCCTATTTGTAAAACTCCTTATCTCTAAATATATCATGAATAAAACACACCCTTTTTATATTTAATCTATGAATACCCCCTTTATATGATATCCTTTTGTATGTTAAAAAGGTGTAAAAAGGCATTTAAAAAAACTCCTTCTGTTGAACCCACATGCTAGACTTACATATTTATGAGTGACCCCCTCGAGGCCATGCCCATGGTGGACAAAAAGCAATTGCAAAGGAGTCCCTTCATTGATCCTCCTGGCAAAGAGGCTTCATGGGAACTTTTCTTATGATTGGCCCACCATTCATGGCCAACTTGGTTAGTCTATTTTAACTTTTCTCCACTAGAATGGAACCACAAGGCTAAACAATGGAAGGCAAGATGGCTCTACACTTCCATGGGGTAACAAATTATGGTCACATGGGTTCTCTAGGGTTGATCATCATCTATTTCTCCCTTGTAAAAATCCCTTTCCAATCTCATATGATTCAAATGCTAGAAAATGTTTCTATTTACCTCCATTAGGCAATTCACATAAGTGAACCTGACTCGTAATTTTGGTTGGGAACATCAAAATAGATTGCTATAGGTCACTCATCATTTATTTGGAACCTTCCTCATAGGAAATTCCTTTCCATCCCTTACATGTAATGCAATGGCTCAAGCATGGAAAATCGATTGATGAGAGTATGATGCATTAGAGGAAGGCATGAGCCACACGTTTATTGCATAAGAAAATAGTAGTTGCAAGTCATTTTCTTATAAAATGCAATCTCATGCTTTTCTCGAGGCATCCAAGGCCTTAGGGAAGGCTGAAAATGATGAGCGACTGTATTTCTAGATGCCACTTTAGCAAATGGGCATTCCTAGCCTCTCTCCAAGCATAATTGTGACTGCTTAGACCTTTCCAAGTTCCAACGGGAAAATGAGAGCTCTAAGGTACAGACTTGACCTCTACACTTGAGAGGTCTACAGTAGAAGGACTAGAATTCAAGATTGGTTCTAAACTAAGCGAAAGCAAAGGGACCAAGATTGATCTGGCATAAAATGATTGGTTGGAATTGCAAGTCATGAAAGCATTGCACATAAGAGGACTTCCAGGATCAAGAAGCCTATACATCTCCCGTGTTTGCACCTCCAATCGCAAAACAGCAAGGGTAGGGGGCCCAGCCTTTAGGTACAAGACAAATTACATAACCACATGGCCAATTCCAATTTGCTTGCATTATAAGGGTATGCCACTTATTATTCTGCTGGCTTCGGCCTACATGTGTTGAAGCCAATTCCTTCAAGGCTTGAGGTGCGTCTGAACTGGCCTAAATATCCCCGCTTGGAGAGCTTGGGTGGTATACTCCCTAATGATGGGGGAAATGGTGGTTTGAATTCAAGCCGTCCGATTTGCATGGGAGATGAAAGCATGATAGTACGTGCACATTAATTAGGGTTTGAGGGCCGACTACCGTCTTCCATATTTTGCCCTTTCCATGTGAGCCTTCATCTCCTCCATTTCATCGATCTCCTCCAGCATCCGGCCATGTCCACTCCTGCTTTCCTTACCCTCTTTGCCTTCTTTTCCTCCCTCCTCTTTCCATTTCTGTCCCTCTCCCCTCCCTTCGCCTCAGCCCACATCCCTCCCCTTCCCCCGATCAGTAGCCGCTTCCCATCTCTTTCTTTTGAGGATGCTTACTCCGTCCTCTGGGGCGAGCCTAACATCACAGCGGACGGCAGCACAGTTCGGCTCAGACTCGACAAACAATCTGGAGGTTAGCCCCCCTGGCACCTTTAATAACCCTGCGCTAATTGCGTGCCGCTCCAAATTTTTTAGAGCTTATGTTATTGCTAGCAACTTCGAGCTTTCCGTTGTCGTATTGCCTATTCTTTTTTCTTAGCCTTGAAAACTTCAATGTTTAACCTGCGATCAGGTTCCGGATTCGTTTCTCAAGGCAGCTATCTTTATGGGTTCTACAGCGCATTAATCAAACTTCCAGCGGATTACACAGCAGGGATAGTTCTAGCTTTCTACGTATGTTCAGAGCTTAATTAGCAAAACTTCCTTAATTTTCTTATGTTTTGTCAATTGTGTCAACACATACGAGGAGCTCTTGTAATTTCTGATTCTCAGGCATCAAACGGTGGTGTATTTCCCGATAACCATGACGAGCTAGACTTTGAGTTTTTGGGAAACGTTAAGGGAAAACCCTGGAGAATGCAGACAAACATCTATGGGAATGGAAGTGTAACCAGAGGTCGCGAGGAGAGATTCAGTTTTTGGTTTGATCCTACGGAGGATTTTCATGACTACAGTATTCTCTGGAACCACCAGCACATAGTGTATGCTCGCTTTACCAATCCAATATGCTAACCGTTCGCTGCTGTTGTTAGTCGAGGAATTGGATCAGCAGTGTCAGAGAACCATACTCTGATTGTGTGCTTGTGACTTTTATTCTGGCAGGATGTAGAATTTTCATTCCAATTCTTAAGCAGCTAATACAAAGGTTTATCTGATCCGCGAATGGCGGTCTTGTTTACGAAGAACAGGAATCACTGATTAGAAGAAAGCTGATCTTGCATCGATCTTTCTTGTGTCAGATTCATGGTCGATCATATACCTATTAGAGAGATGAAAAAGACTGAGGCTGTGGGTGGCGATTACCCGTCTAAACCAATGGCTTTGTACGCCACCATGTGGGATGGGTCTCAATGGGCAACGGACGGCGGCAAGTATCCAGTAGACTACAGCTATGCCCCCTTCTTTGCCACTTTCAAAAACTTGAAGCTGGAAGGATGTGCAACCGAGCAGGCAGATCAATGCAAAGGCTTAGAAAACATGAATCCGGTCAAGTCGGCCGACCTATTATCTCTGAGCTCTGATCAGCAAGCTGCGCTAAAATGGGTAAGAACCAACCATCTATACTATTCCTATTGCGACGACAAGGCGCGGTATGCCATTGCACTGCCGGAGTGTATTTTGCAAACGTCTCCTGGAACTGCTATTAGAAAGAGTAGGCGACACGGCAAGAGAAGAAACCAAACCACACAGTAACCCTGGCAAGAAGGGCTATCATCTATTGCAGCCGCGTACATCAATCACTTCGTAGTTTTGACGTCCACCATCACCTACTCGACTCTATCGGTTGTTAGATTGCTTCTATGGTTCGGCCTAGAGCCTTTTTGACCAAATGTGGGAGATGGTTCGTTCAAAGGCTTTCCATGTTTTTAGTTTGTATTTGTTCGAGATGACTTTGTGAAGGAGGTCATTGAGCCTCCAGCGCAGTTCTACACGGTTGCAACGGCTTCATCACTCTTCTTTTAAATAACTTTAAAACGGCTTACTCTTCTTGCTATCCATCTTCTTCCTTTTGTTAAAAGATTTGTTAAAAGCTTCATTAAAAGCAGGGCCATAGGGTTCTCGGCTCCACACCTCCAATGGTGATTTATAGAAGTTGCAATGTTAAGACTTTAACCTCTAGTACATTAGATGGTTTAATGTCCTTCTTATCTCATGGAAAAAAGGACATTTACATAGATTCCACCAACAAATAGGGTACCGCACGTCCCACTAGAATTAAGGTTTGAGGGAAGGTATAGATAAAGGAGGTACCAAGGTTTGCAGGAAGCTATATATAAAGGAAAGGTGGCTGGTTATGTCTCATTCATGCCCACATACTTGTGAAACCTAGGAAGGTGAGTCTCTAGGTTGATCATCTCCCTACAATGAAATAAAATAATTTTGAAAAGTAAAAGGGGAGACATGGGAGTGGTGTGTGGGTATAAATTAAAGAAAACAACTCATTGTGAAAGCCCATGGACTTAGTATTGTCTGCTTGGGGGGCTCACTCATCATATGTAACCCTATCACGTGAGTTCAATAGAAGGATATTTTTTATTTCAAAAAGTTACAGAAATAAATATACATAAGGGACTATTTAAAATAGTTTTGGAAAAAATTTACAGATTTATATAGAAAAGGGGTACCTTTTATTAATGAAAAATTTACAGATAAAGGATTTTAGAAATAGGCCTTAAATGCACGTGATATAGAGGGTTTATACATAGTGACCCCCCTGAGATTGTGTGCTTTCAAGAGTCTGCTACCTAAAGTTTAGATCGTAATAATACTATCACCCATGCCTTACAATAGCCCCAAGTTCTGTTATGGATGCATAAAATAACTACTTAGGGATCAATAGAGTCTCTACATTTCCCATGCTTTCACAACAAGACAAAGCACCTACAGATGCGCACACAAACACGTTTACTCAACTAAAAAGAAAACTTATGGGCACGTCTATTTGCACGTCTATTTATGCATCTAGAGACCCACATCTAATGGCGCATCTATATAGTAGACAGACGTGCGTATAGACGTGCATATAGACGCGTAAATAGATGCTCTACTAGAAAATTTTAAAAACAAACAGACGCATCATTAAACACGTGTACACGCATTTATAAACGGTCTTATAGATGCTTTTATAGATGCACAAATAGATGCTCTTCGAATAGACAGACGCGTATATAGACGCGTTTATAGACGGTTTGATAGACAAAAAGAAGGGGATTTGCAACATTCGTGGGTGTGCTTTGAGCATGTGTGAAGGGTGCATGGTTGGTCTACAATGGCAGCACATGTGTGTGACCCAAGGTATGCAAATTGAATACCCTTCTTTCATTTGAATGTTAACTATATACTTTTTATTGCTACAACATTCAAAGTTCATAGATGGTAGCCATTTGTGAAATCAACTTAGAAGATGCAATGGTGTAGACAAAATTTTGAGGAAACATTAAACCTTGTGATAAGAAATCAGTGTGTGATGGATGTTTAGTTCCATGGTTTCATGGAAGATGAGGCCATGGCAAATTGGAATACAATGCAACAAGTTTATGAAAAAGATCAATCTACACCACTGGTGGGTAGGGAAATAAGGTGCTTGTTTCATTTTTAAAATATATTTTAATAAAGCATACCAAACGATGTATAGAGAGATAGGCATATAGAACTACGTTTATGGAAGGGGGGGGGGATAAAATTGGAGCAATAGAGTCTTTGAATGCATGCTGGCAACCACACCAAAGCATGGGGAAATGTAGAACATGAAGAAGATGCAAAGGCAAAATATAATATTAGCATGATTTTAAGCCTTCTGGCAAAGTGGTGTCGCATATCCCCAAGAGTTGTCTGCCTTGGATAGCTAGCTATCATGGTGGCATGTGAGATATTATCATTGGAGATTATATATGAATGCTGTCAATATCAACTCAAGCACTACATATCCTGAAGCTTAGCTATGTTTGAAATCAGCTACCATGCAAATTTCTCTTGACCAGAGATGGGAATTTATTTTTTTTTGCAGAACTTGGGAGAAGAAGAGCATGCAAACATGCCTACTTTAAACATGTTTGAATCCAAACATGGGAGTTGGTTGGCTGTTATGTCAAACCATGTTTAGATAGGACTATATGAAGCTTGTGTTGGTGAGATCATTGGTTCAATTCTACAAAGTTCCCATTATGCATCTTACATAAAGTGTAGGCATATTGGGATGGGACAGAGCTTGTAGAAACTTGGAACAGTGAGTGGTCTCTGGAAAACCTAATGTAGTTACAAAACAAGGATTAATTTTGTAAAAATTGTTCATGATGTTGTTGCCAAAGCTTTCTTGCATGCCAAAAAAAAGGGTTGTATGGAGATGAGATCACCATAGGGAGAAAAAGACCAGTCTACCTTAAGGCTTCTCTAAGGATTTCACATAGACTAGACACTCAATACGTAAACATGGAAACGGCTCTAGAATTGGACATTGGCATGCTCGGAGATTTGAAATGCTAAGGAATCATGTCCCGCTAGTACAATCTATGGTGAAAAGGAAGATTCACAAAACATTCTAGGAAACTAGGTGCATTCCTAGTGGTAGTAAAGTCATATGCATGGGCACAAGCGGTGGCAAGAAAAAATGTGGGAAGCTATCCCCTTGGGTAATGCAATGGAGAACATTAAGGCCCCATGATTCTTTGGAAAGTGGGATTATAGTGGAGGGTGAGACAATGTAATTCATATGGTTTTGCCTTGACGATGTGACTCATACATGGCAACCAAACAAGAACATTGTGAACCCACCCATAGTGCCACTTCAACAATGGCCAGTTGACAATGGAACTAACATGAGCCAAGAGAAAGTTGATGCATTGAACAAAGGAGGTGTAGGCCCATGATGTGAATCCATCCAAAGTGCCACTTCAACAATGGCTAGTTGACAATGGAACTAACATGAGCCAAGAGGACGTGGATGCATTGAACAAAGGAGGTGTAGGCCCATGATGTGCAAGCCAATAATGTGGTGTCAAGTAGTGCTGTAGAATTCTTCTTTGCAAGTATATTGCTTTTGACATGTCCTACTATGGTTTGGAAATAATTAATGTAGGAGTCACAATACATATTTATGAAATCTTGCTAATTATTGAGCTAAAGAGCTGAATAAGGGTAGATTATATTTAGGGAAAATGTATAGCTAGCCACAAGCTATATATTTGTAAGGTTGAAAACTCGCAGAAAAAAAACTCACAAATTGCTAAGGCTCGATCCTCTCAGCATTTGCCTTTATGTCATCATTTGTGCTAGCATTCGGATTGAAAAACATGTCGATGACATTTCAACGCTTCACTGTGGAGACATTCCAAGACTACATTGACAACTTTCTCACAATATTCTTGGATGACTTCTTAGTCTACAATAGAAATTTGAATATCTTTAGGTAGACATACATCAAGCACTTTTGTATCTAATTAATAAGACAATCATGACACCGAGGCCGATCAAGTGGATGTTGCTACTTCAAGAGAAAATAATCCATACACCTGGGATGTCACATTTTGGTGCATACTTCCTATCAAGGACTGCCTATTAAGGTCATGACCATTTGGTGCAGACTTCCTATCAAGAATCAAAGATGAGACAAACAAAAATCTCAATCTCTCTCTCTCTCTCTCTCTCTCTCTCTCTCTCTCTCTCTCTCTCTCTCTCTTCTCTCTCTTCTCCACCAAGAATGATCAAATATGGTGGAGCTCGCAGAGTTTGAGGAAGAGGATGGAGCTAATAGAGGTAAGAGGAAGAGGGTAAATCTTACATGGAACAAAGGAAGAGATTGGGTAGGTCATGCATGTGAGGGTGGGAGGCCATGTGTTACATCAACCATAATAAGAGAAGGATCACAACATGGCTATAAGAAAGTGGGAGACTAAGAGGGCTTGGAAATGAAATTGTGGACATAAGAACTAATGCCTAGGAATATGTAGGCTTGGTATTATAGTGGGGTGCCAAGAAGGGTTATAAGACTAAGTTCCTTTGAAGGACACTTGGTAGTCAAGGAGGTCCACACGCATGCATTGGGCATGGGGGATGATTCTGGATGGGGAGTTTCACTATCAGAAGGAGGCCACATGAAAAGAAATCACAAGAAGAAAGAAGAAATCTAGAAAGGGAGCTCTCCACAAAATCCGTGGTGGGGTGGAACATGAACTAGCATCCCTCTTCAGATAGGGAGGTAACACCATGGAAGAGGGTGGAGCTTGCCAAGGTCAGATGGAGAGGGTGGAGCTCGCCAAGGTCAGAGGAAGAGGGTGGAGATTGCATGAATCAAAGGAAGAGGTTGGGAAGATCACATAGTATGAGGGTAGGGAGAATGTATACAAATAGTAAAATAGGAACCATTAGTTATAATGTCTTCAATGGAGCTCTCCTCAGAATCCACGGGGTGGAACACGAACTAGTAGCCCTCTTCAAATAGGGAGGTAACATTGGTATCAGAGGCAGTCATAAACAATTCACCAAGAATTGTAGCTGCAGGAACATCACAGTGCTATTCCAACTCCATCTTTGGCCACGAATATTTTCACAAAACTTGAGTAATCTTGGATGTGGACAGATGAGCTCTCATGCCAATCCCCACTGAGGTGACAATAAGGTGTCATCATTAGTCACGTTAACTAGTAAAGGATTTAAGTTAGATAATATGAACGGATGGCTACTCCTCTCAAACTCACTACTCTGACATTGATGTCTATCACAAAGGCCTAGAGGCCTCTATCATTTCTAAACAGACATGTAGCACGAAATTGATGTACCAATTTCTAGTAAGGGCCATAAGGAGAAAAGGCAATATCTGTGCAATCAAAGAGAGATAACTTGGCAATTGATGTTGCAAACCAAGAAGCAAAGGCACGCTCATGGGTTTGAAGGATTTATCTGGCCATGTCAGGGCTAGAAGCAACAACAATAGGAATGCATGAGTTCGCTATGTATAGTATTGCTCAAGTGCCATCTTTCCTTCATTGTAGCTCACGACTGAGCACTTGGGGAGGGAACTAGTTGCTTCCAATCCATAGATAGCTCTACAAGTTTGAATCATTGTTGTAGCAATGATCAGAGGAAGTATGAGTCTTGAGAGGAGGGAAATGATGGAGGGGTTGCTTTCCATCATTTCCCTCCTCTCAAGACTCAGACTCAAGACCCCAGTGACAACTAGTGATATCCAAATTTTGTTAGGGAGAAGAAGTACACAAATCATGTGATACCATCAACCTACACCATTTGCGCACCACTTCCAGAGATAACCTTGACATTTGAGGCATAGATCAGAGAAGGAACTCTTCTAATCTATGGCAAATGGTGCAGGTCGATGGTATCACATGATCTGTGGACTTCTTCTCCCTATCAGAATTTGGATATCACTAGTCACTGCGGGTCTAGTGATATCTGAGTTTTGACAGGGAGAAGAAGTCCACAAATCATGCGATACTCAACCTCAAGTCCCCAGTGACTTCTTATCCCTATCAGAATTTGGATATCACTAGACCCCTAGTGACCAGTGATATCCAAATTCTGACAGGGAGAAGAAGTCCACAGATCATGCGATACCATTGACCTACACCATTTTCACACCGATTCGAGAGATTACCTTGATGTTTAAGGCATAGAGCAGAGAAGGAACTCTTCTAATCTATGCCGAAGCAACCTGTAAAAAGATACAAATTCGACGCCCGTCGAAGAAAATACCAAGAATTATAGAAGGTATCCATGTCATCCAAAGGTTCTAGGACCTTATAAAAAAAGCCACATCATCCAAAAATATATATATCCTTCTCATTTCCAAGGTTAAAGTCCTCCAAAGTCCTCCTCCTTTGAAAGGCCTTATAAAAAAATCTATTTTCCTTTCAAAAGCTCTTTCTTTTTAAACCTCTCCAAATTCAAAGAAGACCATAAAAGTTTGAGTGAAGGGGTTTGAAATCAAGTAAAGTGAAAGATGAAATCAAAAGGCGAGATTAAGAATCAAAGAAAAGTGCATCGACTTCAAAAATATATACAAGTTCCTCAAGCAAATAGCAAGGAAGTGGCCATCATATTTTCTCTCGATAAAGCCTTTTGCTTTATATTTTCTGGAAGATTCTCATTTTTTAAATGACAAGTCTAGAAAGAGAGGAGAGATCAAGGATAGAGAAGAAAGGGCTACAAAAGAAGAAGCATAGTTGAAGAGGAAACACATGAGGAAGCACATAAGGAAATTCAAGAGGATACGATGGAAATGGAGGATGTTGATTATGGTGATTTTGGAATTCATTAAACTTGAAACTCAAACACAAAATCTAGAAAAATAGTTCAGGACAATTAATGATACATTCAAAACTCTAACTGAAGCCATCTCTAAGTTATGCGATTCTCAATCGGTAACTCCTATGGTGCAATCACCGACTCCTCCTAATCAAGTTGAGAGGTTAACCTCTCAACTTAAAGAAACCTCAAGCATAAGGAATTGAAACCAAAAATTTTCAATGGGGAAGAAAAACAACACAACAAGGATGCAATTAGTACATTTTTGCAAAAATAGCAATACTTCCATCGACTCTAGAATACCTCTCCTAAAAATCAAGATGTGGAAGCAAGTATTTCCCTTGGAATAAGGCTTATAAATGGTGGATGAGCCTCAGGGAAAATGATAGAATTCCTAGGTATTGTGCTGAATTTGAACAAGCTTTCTTAAAAGAATTTTTTCCTTGAAAATGAGCTAGAAAGAGCATGGGAGGTTTGGACAATTGTAGCATGTGTAAGAACACTCTAGTTTAGCACATAGTGAACTATACGGAGGTAGTTTTTAAGCAAAAATGGATTGATGAATTCCAAAAGATAAGGGGTTTCCTAAGAGGTCTAAAAGACACCTATAAGGTGAAGGTGAGAAGAAACTCTCCCAAGACCTTTGAAGAAGCAATTAAGTATGCCCAAATATACAATGACATGATGGGAAAATCCAAAGTTGGAACTTCAGAACAAACGAGTTTTGTTTCTAATTTCAATACATTTCCCAATTTTAAAAGGAAGGGACACTTTAAGAAGGAGGCTTCTCAGGCACTACCTAAGAAGCCTCAAACACAAAAATATGCTCTCCTAAAGAAAGAGGATTATGAAAGGGCCAAGAGAGAAAATATTTTCTTCAAATGTTTGGACAGAGATCATGCTTCTTGGAACTGGCCTTTAAAAAATAGGTGGGACCTAAATCCTCAAACAAGCCTCCACAAAAATAAGTACACGCGGTGCACTTGTTGCCGCTTAATGGTACCAAAAAGTATATTGAGGTACAGGTTTATCATGAGGATAGCACCCACATTTGATGTCTATCATTGGCAATGTGGTAGCCTACCTTTGGTCCTCATGATTTAATGAGGATGCATGGACACATTAAGGGGCAAAGAGTGAGAATGATATTTGATGATAGTGCAACACATAATTTCTTAAACTATTCGCTAGTTAAGAAATTGAAATTGCAAGAGAGCCCAATTGCCCATAAATATGTGGTTTGTTAGAGTGGCGATAAAAAGGTTTGGGACACCATGATTCATGGTGTAGAGGTGGATATCCAAGGTTATCAGGATACCTTGGATTTCCAAATTATGCACTTTATCAAACATATGTTGTGCTTGGTCGAGAGTGGTTGTATAGTCTTGGGCATAGCTTATAGTGGAGTTATTCAATTAACTCCATTATGTTTGAAAAATATGGTAGAATCTTCCAAATTAAGTTGAACATGATGTTCCAACTCTCTTATTTGTTTGATGGAATTGGAAAGAATTCTACAACAATAACAATGTGAGGTATATCTTTGTGAACTTTCTTTTATTGGTTATTTTATTTCTGCTACATTTGAAAAGAATAAATTTTCTCTTGATGTGATTAAAACGTATGAATCTTCATTTAAGTATTTAATGGTTGAATTTAATGATGTTTTTTCGAGTGACTTGCCTGATGGTTTACCTCTTGAGTGAGATGTAGATCATGAAACAGACATAATTCCTATATCTACCCCTATTTATAAATTACCCTATAGACTTAGTCAAACAAAAGAATGTGAGTTTGAAAGAGAACTAGTTGAATACCTTAGGAAGGGCCAAATTATTATCCCAACTTTTTGAGGAGGTAAACACCTCGTCTCCTCAGATTTGAAATCAATCATGTTTGTATTTTAGACTATTTAGTATGCAGTCATTTTTAAAATCATTAATGATGTTTTTAAAAGCTAAAACATGGTTCTTCCCACCCCCAACTTGGTCTATAACTAATCCATGCAAGCTCCATCTTCTCTGTGAGAGCTCCATCCTCTTCCATTTCCTCCCGACCCTTACCTGCACAACCACCCTCGCCTACCCAACCTCCCCAAACACTTCCTCTGGTTGATGTAAGATCCACCTTCTTCCTCATATCTTTGAAAGTTACAATGTCTTCCTTGGACCTCTTCAAGATCTAACATCTTCCATGGACCTCTATGAGCTCCACCCCCTTTGATTGCTCTTTGAATATGGTATGTTTTGATTTGCATACTGGGTTTTTCACGAGATCCTCAGTGTTAGGGAACCTAATTGTGTTTTGATGATTCTTGGTCCCTATTGGGTTCCTCGTATTCTATCTCTTGGCCTGAGCCTCAGCTAACTTGGCTTGTTCTCATGTTATCCCATCATGCAAGCCTAGTGGGTTTAATTGTTCTCAACTTTCTAAGCTACCAAATCAATCCAATTGATTAGGCATTGGATCATGCAATCTTATATTATGTAAATGCCACTAGAGTAGACATGTGAATTGAATAGGCATCACATAATGTCAAGCATGCTAGATAGAGATCTACCTGCCAAATGGGTTGGAAATTTCTTGATAGAGATGTAATATCAAATGGCCTTGACAAAGCCTCATGAGAGAATGAGTGACAAATGTATCCTACCTCGACTCCTTCTTGGGTTGAGGGATGCAAAATTTCATAACCATCTGATCACCTTGAACCCCACATTATTCAAGTTGTGCAACAAGATCATTGTACTCCTGGATGATAATATGAAGGAGAAGGATCAATTTGTAAAGTCCCCCATTGCTTCTTCAGAAGTGTCTCATGCTAGTAAGGCAACTAGCCCAGGGGAGTCCAAGGAGACAACCCGTATGCCCAAGGGGGAAAGCATAGATGAGGTGACCACCAATATCTTAAATAGAGTGGCCCTACAACTCAAGGGAGGAGGATTAGTAAGAGAAGGTCCCAACACTCCTCACTTGTTTCCTAGAAGGGACAATGTGTAGTGCAGGTCATGCATAGGTAACCACCCTACAAATGAGTGCCCATTCATAAGGGTGAGGCCGTCAACTTATTGTGGCCATGGCACTAGATTTGGGGACAAGCCTACTGATGTACGAGAAAAGGAAACCCCTAACCTTAACCACCCCACCCAACTAACCCAATCAATCAATCAAGGTCAGCATGCTATACAAGGAGCCCCTCCCTCATCCCTCTTGCCAAACAATCAAGGGCAATACAAGGCCCAAAATCTACCATTGCTACCACCGGTTCTAGGCCCACACCCCCCACCACCTCTCCACCACCTCGGATCACCCTTTTGAACTAAGAAATTATTGAAGAAGATGTGACCACACTTGAGGTGTGTGGTAACCCTAAGAGAGGATGACAGATGTGGATAAGGTGGGACAAAATTGAGCAGATCCTGATGGAATTTCTGAGAGATTTCATTGATGGAAGTATTCTCATTGTTGCAGTGTTGTTCATTGCGTTGTCGGGCTAGCTGCACCGAGTATCTTTGCTTGAGGCATGGAGAAGCTGGAGCCTGTTTGTGCTCATGGAGCCTTGGTTGAGCATCTGAGTCAAATCGTATCAATGGAGAGGGCAACAATTAGTGAAGGCTATTCTTTCATGGCCAAAAGTAACTGCATTAAGAATTCTCCTTGTTGTGCTCGCTAAAGCAAAATGATCGGACCATTCATGATACATCTCTAAAAGATCTTGTTGAAAATGACATAAAGTATTTATAGGATCGCATCCGACATGGCAGGGGTTCTATGTAATACTTGGGTTTAGCTAGGGACACCTAACTAAACGTGTGCCATTCATAAGTATCATGGGTGATGCCATTTAGAAATACTCACATTAATGGATTTTCATTTGTAAAGACCATTACTTAGCATGATTGGCTAATCATATGATGTATATCATTGCGCTAAATGTTTGACTAATGGTAGATTGATTTATTGAGTACAGGGGATGACATGGATGGATGGGAGTAAACACGCTCGAGGGAAAAAAGGCTAAATGTCATGGTTTTGTGCTAGTGCTATGTGATGTATTAAATGGCCAAGGGTCAAAATTTTTTGGATAAGGGAGAGTCCTTAAAAGCCTTCCACTTTTGACATGTAAATTTGGATGAGTACGTGAGAAAAGGAGTGACATAGAGAAAAGTAAGGTAAAAGGATGCTCAAGAGAAATGTATGGAAAAGGGATGATTAAGAGATGAATACGTGACTTTGTATCCATGGCTCATGTGCTTATTGAAATATTATAAATACTCTTGGTGTGGGATCACGAGCCACACCAAGCATTATACTCTTGGTATGTGTTTGAATTGTATTTACGTTTCAAAAGCATTATACTTAGGTGCATTATTAGTTGTGATACCTGGAAGCTCTTGTCCTCTTGCCCATACCTCTTGACCTTTATAATTAATCAAGACCATCCCCCTCACTCAATGTTGTAGTAGTGAAGGACTAAAAGACCCATCAAAATACAAAACAATAGTTGTTGGTGATGTTTCCCTTTCATCATTAACATCCTCCTTACATTTTTTCCCTTCTCCTAGATCCTTCCATCTTGTGAGCAAATCTGCCATAGTGGACCTAGTGGCCAGTGACAAAAGACAAATTTGCGATAGTGGTATTCTCGGGGGGGTCACTATGTATTAACCCTCTATATCACGTGCATTCAAGGAATATTTCTAAAATCCCTTATCTGTAAATTTTTCATTAATAAAATGCTGTCAATTTTTTTGAAATTTGTTTTAAATACTCCCTTATGTAAATTAACTTTTGTTAAATTTAGATATTAAAAACATCCTTCTGTTGAACTCACGTGATAGGGTTACATATAATGAGCGACCCCCCCGAGGTGGTATTTTCAGTTGACAAAAGACAAAGAGAACTCCTAAAGCTCTGACAACCTTTTTTCAAATCTCTCCCCAAGATTAGGCTTTACGAACTAGATATGCTAATATAGACTAAGATGTAAGGAAGAAAAAGGGTCAAGGGAATAAATAGGAGTGAATCTTTTTGATTGAAAATGTTTACCAAAGAGAAAGCTTGTTGCTCCATTTCTTCATACCTTGTTTCCACCTCCATAATCTATTGGCTAGCATAATAGATGGGTTGTATTCTACCTACCATTCCTTTTTGTAGCAATATAGCGCCAACAATTGAATGCAAAGATACACTTGGATTTACAAAAAATTCTTGGGACCACAATCAAGGGGCTTCAATATTGGGCCCATACTCATGGCCTCTTTATGTTGTTGAAAAGACTCATGTTGCTCCACACCCCATTGGAAAGAAACTCCTTTTCTTGTCAACAAATTTATTGGATGCACTATATCTGTAAAATCATCACAAAAGCATTGATAATACTTGCTTTTTCCTAGAATTCTATGAACACTAGTCACACTATCAGGACTTGGCAATAAGATGATTGCTTCAACCTTGACAGGGTCCATTTGCAAGTCTTCTTCTGACACAATATGCCCCAACAAAGCTACTTTTTCTTGATCCAAATGTTACTTGCTAGGATTTAGACACCTTTTTTCTTCATCAATCCTGGCTAAGGCCATCTTTAACTTCTCCATGTTATCCATGCGATGAGAATAAATGGAGAAATCATCCAAAAACACCCTTATCAACTTTCCCAAGTAAGGCTAAAGCTCTTGACTCATGAACCTTTGAAATGTAGCTGGTGCATTGGTCAACCCAAAAGGCATCACTCCCCCAAGGTGTGAGAAATGACGTCTTCTTTTGATCTTCCTCTCGAATTCAAATTTGAAAGCACCCAGAATATCCATCACATATAGAATACATCTCATCCCCTAGTACTTGTTCTAGTATTTCATCTTGGAAGGTAAAGGAAAATGATCCCTCTTGGTGCATGCATTCAAAGAACAAAAGTCCACACAAACCTACCACTTATTTCCTTTCTTTGGTGTGACAACTACAAGATATATCCATTCTGAATCATCAATAGGAAAGATGAATCCAGCGAGAATCCAGCCTCAAGTAGCTATGTTACTCTCTTAAGCATTGCACAATTGGCTTGCTTTCTAGGTCTAACTCAATCTTGTGCTCCACAAGCAAGGCTGGTCAAACCTATGAATAGTTTGTTGCAACGAGATATGGGAAGTTATCTAACATATCCAAGTATTAGACCTTCTCATTACTTCATAGAGAGTCACCAAGAAGATTTTCATTGCATTGGCATGGTTTAGTGTGTTCCACATCCTCCATGTGGAGTGTCTCTATAGGATCCTCTTGTACCACCATCTTGCTACTTCTACCTTCTCTCGATTAGCACCAAGACAAAGACCAAAGGCCAATCCTTCCACCTCACCCTCTGAGTTGGACTCCTTGGAGCTATACCCTGTCTCTTCTTCTTTGTCGATTAAGTCAAAGCGAGCTTCTTGATTGCTTAAGTCAAATACCCTGCCTCTTCTTCTTCATCGGTTAAGTCAGAGCTCAAACTTTATGATGTTGAAGTCACCTCCTTGACAACTTTCTTTTTGTGGCTTCTGATGTTGTAGCATGCCTTCTTCTCATTTCCCTACAAAATCAATTCCCCAGCATCACACTTTTGAATAGCTTTCACCTTGCATAGCCAAGGACTTTCCATAATCAATGGATAGGTGCATGCATCTGGCTTGGTAGGGATCACCTAAAAAGTAATTGGTGCAGAATTTCTACATACATCCACTTCTAGATTCTTCACAACTCCCAAGGTCTTTACCCTAGTGTTGTCAACCAATTTGATGCGATAAGGAGAGGTAGTACTAGAGATTCAACATTAGCTTAGGTGTAACCAATCACAAAACTATTTTCGGGAAACCGCAACGTGATGCAATCTTGGGTGAAATTTTGAATCTGGGTGAACTCGTGCTCTCGCTGAAAATTTTCCTGACATCATGATGTCACATTGGCATAATAATGAGACACAATCTATATTTTTTGAACATGGCAGAGCTCAACACATGGCAACTCTACCCTACTTTGTGTAGCATAGACTCCATCGTGCATCTATGCACTGCTTCGTGCGATGCAATCTCTAGCCTGACCACCTGTCATCATGTAGTCTTTTGCTATAGCTTTGCCACCTGTCACCAGGCAATGCTCCCATGTGGATCATGAAAATTCAAGGTTGCCTTGGAGTGACCATCTTATTGGTTCTTGGCATAATAATGAGACACAATCTATCATTTTGAACATCGTAGAGCTCCACACACAGTAGCTCTACCTTGCTTCGCATAGCGCAGTCTAGCCTGACCATCTGTCATCACCCAATATTTTGTAGTAGCTTTACCACTTGTCACCAGGCAATGCGCCCATGCAGATCAAGAAAATTTAAGGCTGGCTTGAAGTGACCATCATGCTGGTTCTTGGAGTTATGGACTTACCTATTTCTACTTATTATAAAAGGAGATCTATGATGACAACCATGTTGGCAAACAAAAGGAGATCTATGACCCACCGTATTGGTTCTTGGAGTTATATATTAGTGCACCAAGGAAAATGTATTTTCTTGTACAACCAAGGAAAATGTAATTGTTGATATGGCCCTTGAGGGGTCCTCTGTAAGGGAAAGGGCCATATTAACATGCGATATCTATCCAATGGCAACCTGGATATTGTATAATACATGTCGATATGTCCCTTGCTCCTAGAGGGGACCCCTCAAGGTCCATATAATCAATTACATTTTCTAAAATTTTAATTGTATTTCTCTAGGTGTATCTCCATGCAACCACCTCATTGGGTTATTGGAGCTATTTTGGCACTATTTTGGTCCTAAACCAAGGAAAGTGTAGTCCTACTTTACTGCTATTTTAGTCCTTGTTGCAATAAATCCTAAATGAGGGAAAAAGTATTCCGAGCCACCGCATTGACTTGAGGCTCGATGATGCCATCTAGATAATCAACTACAATTCATCAAGTAAAAAACAAGCAAAATATATTACATCTACATCCAATAATAGATTATATAAAAATTAACAACAATTTATAATGAGAGCAAAAATTGAATAGAAGATCTCACATATATGAAAACTCAGCAATTGCTGAGAGCCTTAGAGGCCAAAAAATTAAATCTAGTGAGCATAATCACTCTAAGTGGTTTATAAAAAATTAATAACACTTTATAATGAGAGCCTCAAATTGAACAAAAGATATTACATTTCTAAAAACTTAGCAATTGCTGAGAGACTTAGAGACCAAAAGATTACATCTAGCAAGCCAAAATATTGCTAAGAGCCTTAGAGGCCAAAAGATTACATCATATAGAGTCCAGAGGTGTGCATGCCATCCAAGGTGGTGATATGGCTATGTGGGAGGAGTCAACCAATGGAACGAAGAGATTCCACAAGAGTGAGCATTTCAAGTTCTAACGAGTGCAACAAAATGACCTTATATGACAAGGAAGACAAGATTGGGATCATGTTGCATCGAGGGGTGATAGTAGTAACAGGCATGGTGAAAAGAGTGGGTGAGTAGAGGAACAGATGATTAGGGGAGAAGCTTAGTGGATGAGAGTTGGAGGAGGGAGCATGGAGCAAAGTAGAGCAAGGGCAAAAGAAATATGGAGGGTACATCGAGCAAAGTAGCAGAGCAGGGAAGGATGAGAGCAAAGTAGCCAAATGTCAAATTCCAAATACCATAGAACTTATATCTTACAAAGTTTGAGCCATCGTGGTGACTGGAGGCATATTAGACTACCACCTTAATCAATCCAAATCCAAGGAGGGCTCCATCCAAATAATCATGATCCATATTTGAGAAAAGTAGCCAAATCCCAAATGCCATGGAATTTATATTAATCAAAGTTCAAGCCATGGTTATCATCTTCTTCTTCTTCCTTTTCAGTCGGAAACCCGGTGTGCCATCCAAATAATCATGAGCCATTTTAAACTACCTCCTTAATTAATCAAAATCCCGAGGAGGGTGCCATACAAATAATCATGAGCCTTTTTAAAGTAAAGTAGCCAAATGTCAAATGCTAGGGACCTTGTATTAATCAAAGTTTGAGCCACTCGGGATCATCTTCTTCTTCTCCCTTTTCACCTAGAGGCTTAGTGTGCCATCCAAATAATCATGAGCCGTTTTAAACCACCACTTTAATTAATCAAAATCCAAGGAGGGTGCCCTCCAACTTTAATCATGAGCCATTTTAATTGTAGGCACCACAATGGTTCGTAATTAGCTACCAGCCTAGTGGAATTTTAGGCGCCACCCCCAGACTCACAGTAGTGGAAATTAATTACTACATGGCATGTAATCATGAACCCATCATGAAGAAGACACCACCAACCTAGTAATTAACTGGTAATAAAATGTGGTAACTAGCTACACTATACTGAGCATGAAAGCCTAGTGTGATTAGTAATTAACTGCACTCTACTGATCATGCAAGCCTGGTGGTGGTAACTGGCAGCAGCAGCTGAGTAATTGTAGACCAATGCGGTGGCTGGTAATTAACCACTAGCTCGATGGAATCTTAGCCACCACCATAGACGACATGGCTAGTAATCTTAGATTCCACTTTGGAGCCACCACCACCGTTTGTAAACATCGGTGGGAATGTGGTAGTAATTACCAAAACATTAATCATGAAGCCTAATCACCTCTAATCACTCATTTCCATACACTCTACTAAGCATGCAAGCCCCTGGTGACTGGTAACTAATTACACTCTACTGATCATGCAATCCTGGTGGTGGTAATTGGCTCTGTGGTGGTGGTAATTGGCAGATGAGTAATTATGGGCCACTGTGGTGGTTGGTAATAAACTGTCATCTCGGTGGAATCTTAGCAGCTACCACAGACGTGGCTAGTAATTTTAGACACCACCTCGGTGGAATCTTAGCTAGACGTTGGAAGGTGCCAATAATCACCATGCACATAAATCATGAAGCCTAATCACCTCTAATCACTCATTTCCATTTAAGATAGTATTGCCGCCTTGAATTAATCAAAATTTAGGCCAACCACCATGGTGGCCCCACCTTGACATCTCCATTCCCTTCATTGTTTCATCTGATATCCATCTTGACCGTTTCTTTCTCCTTTGTAGTCAGGATACAAAATTAAGCCTCCATTATTCCATTTCCTTCAATAAGAGGGTGTGTTCTAGATCTTCCCAATCACTAGGCATTTGCTTGATTATCACCTGATTCATAGGAGTGATCCATCAAATGAGCCGAGAGACAGAAGCATATACATGCCAAAGATATACAACCTTGTTTCTTACAAAATTTCCCTTTCTAAAAGGGTGATACAAAATCTCTCAAACGAGCTGACATACAAAAGCATATACATGCCAAAGTATATACAAACTACTACTAATACTACTACTAACTAGTACTACTACTATTTCTTGATGTTAATAGCAACATAAATAACGACCTTTGTGCCCATTAAAAAAAACTTTTTAGTGTAAAAAAGGTTGGTATTTTCATCAAAAAATGGCTTGCGCCTTGTAGTGACTCCTCCTGATAGAATCAGTATGACAAAATGTGTTGTCTTACGATTCTTCTTTTTGTTTTAAGGTCTTTGATTTCGTAAATTGAGCTAGTATTTGGAGCATCATGGCATGAATTTGAATCCAAAAATATGAAATAAACACCATCGGCTCAATATTTTTCTTATTTGATGTATCGTTCCCATATGGCATGTCTTTTCATAAAAGTATGAAAAAAATAGATGCGCCTCTCATCCCCTTTCCCCTTCTCTTGCCTCATGCTTCCCATACCCTCCCCAATTTCCTCTGCCTTCTCCCCTCCCTTCTCATGAGGATTCACACTTGCAACAACTCTGAGAGTGATACATTTAGAGATTCATGTTGTCAAGTAACGAACTAAGGCAGTTACTTGGCATCGTAACATACTATAAGAAATATCTTCGAGTGACTATGGACAACTATAATAGCTTGCGGATGTGTTTGAGTTTTGGCAAATGGAAAGTCAAGTGTATTTAGGGAGTAATCCAGCTAATTTGTGACTTAGCCAATGTTTGCACAACAAGACAAAGCACCCATAGACGTGTGCACAGACGCATTTCATGAACTAAAATAAAAGCTTACGGGCGCGTCTATTTGCGCGTCTGGAGACCCGCGTCTAATTGCACGTCTATATATCAGACTTACGCGCGTATAGACACGTACAAAGACGCGTAGATAGACACGCTTATAAACGCTTTTATAGACGCATGTATAAACGCAAAACGAACAGACAGACGCGAAAATAAACGCGTTTTTAAACGCACTGATAGACGCGCCTTTTTTTTTTATTAAATTTTACAGAATAGTGTGTATGTTGTGTATGCTATATAGTTACAAGAATCCCATATCCACATTCTGTAATTCAATTCTTACAGCCAGCCGCATTTTAATTAGAATTCCAAATAAAATATTACAACTTTAAATCGCAATAAAATTGAAAGCTAAAAAAAGTGCTTGTATATACATATAGCACGAAGCTAAGCCACGTCATGTGGCTTCAAGTACAAAAAATAAGGAAGCTAAGCCATGTCATGTGGCTTCAAGTACAAAAAATAAGAGGAGTCTATATACAAGAGGCACAAAGCCAAGCCAGTGGCTTTAAGTACAAAAAAGAGTAGCTAGCACTACTTCTATGACTAATCTATGTTCTCCAGGTCCTCACTCCCTTCCACGCTCCCTTTTGCGCTCCCTTCTGCGCCTCCTTCCTCGTCTTCCTCGTCATCTTGTGCACGGGCCTGTAAACAAGGGATAACATATATCAATGTATGAAAAATCAAATCTTTACTTATAATTTTGGCATTATTTAATTACTTTCAAATACCTCGGGGGCCTGTCCAGTAGCTCGGGTATACTGCTCCTCAGTAATCAACCCGTCATCATAGAAGTGCCTCCATGTATCTCCTTTGCGATGGTGGTGGTGGCTCGGGGGGGTCACTCATCATATGTAACCCTATCATGTGAGTTCAACAAAAGGATATTTTTTATTTCTAAAATTTACAGAAATAAATATACATAAGGGACTATTTAAAATAATTTTGGAAAAAATTTACAGATTTGTATAGAAAAGGGGTACATTTTATTAATGAAAAATTTAAAGATAAGGGATTTTAGAAATATGCCTTGAACGCACGTGGTATAGAGGGTTTATACATAGTGACCCCCCCGAGGGCGGTGGTAGGCTGTCTCCACTAGAGTAGGGTATCTGCCCACGATCTCAAGCTGCATGAGCGCGATACACTTTGTGGAGGGATTAGTACAAAGAAACAACCAACCTCCTAATAAACTACATAAGCAATATAATTTGAGATCGATACTTACAAATTGGGCCTCCCATGATTCAACACCCCCTGCTCCAAAATGCGCGCTCCCATATTCCTCCATCTGGATCCTCCGTGCCTCCACATGCTGCAGACTGGGCTCCTCCCTCGCTAACTTCATGGCCTTCTTCCACTCACGCTTGTGAGCGGTGTGGGGCGGGCCCCTTGGAGGTTGACCTGCCTCAAGTCTGGCAAGCTCCGCTTAGAGTGCCTGCCTCTTAAGGGAAGATCTTTTATTGCTAAGTATCGTAACAATCTTTGACTTCCCCCATTTATCTGTGAACTGGCGATTGGGGGGGTTAGGATACCTAGAGCGAACAGTAGCGAGGGTCTCATCAGCCAACCTCTTTGGGTGGTCTTTATAGTGGATAAAACAATCTCTGTAATTGTTAGCAATTACAGAGCGCATGAAGGCCATGATGTCCTTCCCCCGCGCATCCATCAAGATGCCTCCTGTCTGAGTGATGTCATAATAAATCGTACCATCACCCAGAGGCACGTCTAAATCATCCAAATCATCCTCCTCCTCACCGCCACATGGCCCAAAGCACGGTGCCATGCATCCGCCACCGCTCTCCCTGCTACTACGCCTGCTACCCTGTCGTGTCGAGCTCGTACGCTGGCCACTCGTAGCTGGGGACTGCACGGGACTATGCTGACCACTCGTAGCTGGAGAACCGAGTCTCGACGGCTGGGGAGTACGTCGACGGCTCGCCAAGACAGAAGGACCTCCTGACGGCATGGGGGAAGGGGCATAAGACGGGATGGCAGAAGGGACATAAGACGGCATGGGGGAAGGGGCATAAGACGGTACGGGGGAAGGGGCATAAGACGGGGCATAAGACGGCTGTGCGGATTCCGCTGGGGTGATCTCAGCTGGTGTGGGGTGGCTCGGAGTCTATAGTGCCGACTCCTAGGGAGTGTTAAGGGTACCCGTCATGTACCCATATAACTCCGCAGGACTAGGAGGGTGCCTTAAAATGTTATATAAATCCTTCCATATCGATTCCCGTGGATCAGGTGAGCTAGAAGCACTTCCTCCCCACATGTTAAACTGGAAAAAAGGAAACAAATCTATTACTTTGGGAGCTGAGAAGAAAGGGGAAAAAAAAAGAGGCTCTGTCAGAGCGTGTCTATAGACCCGTCTAATCTGCGCATCTATAGACGCGTCTAACAGAGCGTTTAACAATTCAAGTAAAATCGCATCTAACAGTTCGTCCAGCAATCCGTCTAACAGTGCATTTACAAGCGCGTCTAATAGCGCGTCTAACAATCCGTCTAAACATCCATCTAACAGCGCGTCTAAAACCGCGTCTAACAATTCGTTTAAAACTCCATTTAACAGAGCGTCTGTGTGAGTGTCTACATACGCGTCTGTGCATGTCTGTAACAAGCCAGACGCGCAAATAGACGCGCCTGTAGACGCGCGTTTAGACGCGCCCATAGACGCCTGTATACACGCGCTCCGACAGGCGAGAATACTAAAAAGTCAAAAAGGACGTTTCGCCCGACAAAAGAACGTGTTGCTCATACCTAGATGCTGCGTTTCGTGGATGCGAGAAAGTACAAAACTGGAAAGAGCAAGCAAGAACAACTTCAAAAGGACTTACTTGGAAAAAGGTATGGAAGGATCTTTCTTTTCCAAACTTGTTTCTTCTCCTTGTTCGTACTCCTCCTCTTCTTTAGGCTTGGAAGCAAGTGTAGGTACGGTACCTTTGTCTTGAGTGAAAGCTTGGAACTGTGTATGGGAGGCTCTCTCTTAAGCTTCGAATCTATAGAACTGCTAATAAAGAAGGAAGAAAGCCGCTCACGAAGTTTAAGTAGTCAAAAGAAAAGCAAAGCGAGCGGCGCGCCGAAAAGCAGGTTTAAAAGTCGCGTCTATTAGCACGTCTATAGTCGCGTCTGAATACACAGAGTAGATGCATCTATAGTCACGTTTATTAGCGCGTCTACAGGCGCGTTTAAATACACAGAGTAGACGCGTGTTTAGACGCGCAATTAGACGCGACATTAGACGTGACGATAGACGCGGCGATAGATGCAACACAGAGTTTTTAAGTTAAGCATTTGAAGAAGAGCAAATTTGGTGGGTTGTTTGTTTGTAGGATGTCCCCATCTTCAACAAGCAGCTCCAGTGAGGATGAATCCCTCCGTATCCACCATCGCGAAATGTGGTTGGAGCAAAAAATCAAATGTCTGTGTGATCGATGTCGAGGAAACATGTATCAAGCACGCAGGATTACGCTCAATCATATCTCAAAGTATGGAGAATGGGATGTGACCGTAAACAGGGT
The DNA here is from genome assembly GCF_047967505.1 of Dipteris shenzhenensis. Taxonomy (NCBI): domain Eukaryota; kingdom Viridiplantae; phylum Streptophyta; class Polypodiopsida; order Gleicheniales; family Dipteridaceae; genus Dipteris; species Dipteris shenzhenensis. Next base: position 44,926,002 of record NC_141614.1, read on the forward strand.
AAGGGTTTGTAAGTTAAGGTTGATTGAGATACCTATGGGTGTTCATATGTTTGAGTTATAATGATCCCGTTTTAATTTGATACAGGATGCAGTGCCACACCCGCACATGTTACCCTATGCCCGTTGTGAGGAGGCGAAGCGTCGGCGATATGAGGTGGGATCTTCAGGAGGGACCGTTACGGATGCATGGAGTGATGGTGATAGTAGCCCTCCACCATTACCTCATGAAGCCGTGGAGGAGGAGGTGTTTGATGATATGGTGCGGGATTTATATGTCCATCAAGGGAGGGATAATAGCATGGAGTAGGATGATCTTTTTACCGCAGCATCGACTCCACTGTTTGAGGGGTGCACATTCTCTATTCTACGTGCCTCCCTTGAGTTACTAAACTTGCAAACCATCTATGGATGGAGCAATGCAAGTTTGAATGCATTACTCAAGTAAGCTTTAAAGTCGATTTTGCAAACATGGTGAATTATGCTAGTGGGTCAATTACTCGAATGCTTTTCCTCATTTATGGTCTTCACGTGTAGGCTATTGTGTAAAATGCTTCCAAGGGAGAATAAATTACCGACCTCAAGAGATATGGCAAGGAAACATGTGACCTCTCTTGGAGGATTAGATTATAAGCGCATCCATGCATGTGTCAACGATTGCGTTTTGTTTCGTGGACTACATAAGGATGCAAGAGAGTGTCCTACTTGTGGAGAGGCAAGATATAGAGCAGATCTCAAAACCTTGGACGTGCCTCGTAAGGTATTGCGACATTTTCCCATAATCCCTCGCATCCAACATATGTTCAAGTGCAAATCTATTTTGCAGAGCTCATGTCATGGCATTCCTCCCATCAATCAACCGATGGCAAGTGGAGAACTCCCGCGGACTCTCCTGCATGGAAGCATATTGTAGACACATGGCCAGCTTCAAGGAAGAACCTAGGAGCTTGAGACTTGGATTGGGTATGGACGGTGTGAACCCATTTGGTCTCAAAAGCACGTCTTACAGTGTATGGCCAGTGGTATTGGTGAATTACAATCTTCCACCCTCTATGGCTATTAAGAAAGGACATGTCATGCTGTCCCTTCTAATTCCAGGGAAACATAAAGTCAAAAACACTGATGTTTATTTGGAGCCTTTGATTGATGAGCTAGAGATACTTTGGAGAGGTATCGAGGTGCATGATGTGAGGAGGCCTCCCTCGTCACGAGACTTCAACTGCAAAGCAGTCTTGATGTGGACAATGCATGACTTCCTAGGCTATGGCGAGTGTTCAGGTAAGCATTGCATTTTTTAATTATGAATAGGCAAAGGACGTGGCACCCTAAACCCACCTTCCACTCTTAATTGCATCTATTGTTTCAGGTCTCACTACATCAGGTTACCATGCATGTCCTGTTTGTGGTCCTTCGCTAGTTGCCTCATGGGCAGACGCATTGAATAAGGTCATCTATGAGAATCACCATCGATTTCTCCCACCTGATCATCCTAGATATGTTGCCCCTTGGAATGAAGTCCTCCCACAATCACTCACCGCAGGAGATTGGATGAGAATTTGGGATGGTTCCACGACTCCTCCACCACTTGGCATGAGACGGTAAGGATTTGTAACTATTGGCTGGAAGTAAAGATTGGCTATATTGGTTGAAAGTGAAGATTGCACGCTAACACTTTATTTTATTTAGATACTCCATCTTTTATCGTTTACCATATTGGTCCCACCTCAAGATCAATCACCTGCTCGATCCCATGCATATCTTCAAGAATGTGGCATCTACCATTTGGGAGCATTTGAATGGGACACGAGATTCGGCAGGCATAAGGGAGGATCTACGTACCACAGGGAGGATGCGTGAAGCTTGGCCTCAAGAGAGACCAAATGGGCGTGTTTTTTTACCTCGTGCACCGTGGATGTTATCAAAGCTAGAGATGGCGACGGTGAAGCGCGCTATTACTACAATTCGTACTCCCACTAGATGCATGAGGTGTTTGAAGGGAGCCTTTACAAAGAGAAAGAAAAGAGGTGTAGAGCAATTATATGGCTTGAAATCTCATGATTGGCACAAGATGCTCAGTAAGTATTTTATATGCATAATATCTTTTTCCTTTCAAATTTGTGAGTGAATAGCTATAAGCAACTAATCAACCACCTCCTCGCGGGTTCAGTTCGTACTACCTACTAGCATTTCACGTAGTGCATCAAAGGACGTGAAAGATTGTATTTACAAGATGGGCGAGCTTGTGAGGTATGTGAGCTCAAAGGAAATAGATCCCACCACGCTTGAGAATGCTCAAGTTATGTCAGTGGAGGCGGTTTGTTTAGTGGAGGAGACATTTCCACGTTCTATTCTCACAAGCCAACTACATCTCATAGTACATTTGGTGGATGAGATTGCTACATGCGGTACTATACATGCACGATGGTTGTTCTTCCTCGAGTGCTTCATGAAGACGTTGAAGGGCTTCGTGAGACAAAAAGCAAGACCCGAAGGTAGCATGGCCGAGGGTTGGTTGTTACAAGAGTCACTTGTATATATTTCTGAGTTTCTTGTTGATGTGGATAGCTCTCTCCCACGACTATGGAGAGATGATGAAGACCTAAGGATGACCTCTATTGTGCCTCAAGGAAAAGGACGCAACAAAGTAATAGACATGGAGTTGCGTAATAGTATCAACCTCTTTTGCGTGCTTAATAGTGATGTGATGAAAAGATGGGTGACAAGATACGAGGATGCAAAGGCAAGAAGACAAGAAGAAAGGGCCCTCTTTCGTACACACCACGGATCTCGTGTTCCATACCCTCAGCGTCTAAGAGCACTTCCAAAGGATATTCATGTGGATTGGCTACTTGATGAAATGGAGAAAGCAGAGAAAGACGAGGGGATGCATATCACAATGGAAGAATGGGAGTATGCTAGCGGATGCATGAGCAAGGTCGGTATATAGAATGTTATGCATAAGTTAGGAGGTTTTTATAATTTAGATTGCTTATTTAATTGATTTTTTCTTGGTGTAGTGCACTATGTTCAATGCTATATGGTGTGAGGGCAAGCATTTTCGAACACAACGGATTGATGATAAGAGAAACACACAAGATTGCGGCGTCATTGCTAGCTTTGAGGGAGCCAATGGAGCCATGGATGATTATTGTGGCATAATCCAAGATATCATTATGCTTGACTTTTGACGCTTCTTTGTGTATGTTTTGGATGTAAAGTGGTTTAAGGATGTGGTGGAAAGAGGCCCTAATGCAACAATCAAATGCCATGCAAGTGGCTTTGTAACTATTGACTCCACAAAGTTTTGGCAAAGTAGGAAGGACACACTAGTACTACCGCAACAATGTGAACAGGTACTGTGCACACACATAAAAATACTCGCTTTTAAATATTTGATGCAAGAAAAGTAACATGATTGTATTTGTGTTTGAATTAGGTTGTCTATCAACCAATGGTGGATAATAATAGGTGGTGGCATGTCATACCTATTATGCCACGTTCCAAAGTGATGTATAGTACATTTACTAATATGGAGCGTATGGAGGATGATCATGGCCATGGACATGATGATGACCGTGATACAAGAGCGGAGGATGATCATGAGATAGGAGATATAGATATTGAGGCCGGCATTACCTGTGAGGACGAGCCTACCATTGGAGATCTTGATTTCGATGAGCACATGAGTGGCACAAGTAGTAGTGGGTTGAATGTATTTGAAGTAGATAGTTTGGCAAGGGTTGATCTCATTGAGGATGAGATTGAACCGTAGCCCCACAATTGATATTGGCAAAACTATTTTACATATTGTTTCATTCTCTTCATATTTCCCTTAATTCTTGTATATGTGGGCTTGCAAAAAATTATGTGCTTTGGTAATCATGGGCAATGTTTGGAAAGCAATGATGTACACCAAAATCTCACTTTCTATATTCTCTGGAGCGCGTCTATTTATGCGTCTAAATGCGCGTCTGAGTCTCAGTGTAAACGTGCAAATAAACGCGCAAATACACGCGCAAATAGACGCGCTAATAAACGGGATGTTAGACGGGCCCGTATTTTCTCAGATCTAACGCGCAAATAAACGCGGTGATTTACGCGTAAATAGACGAGTGTTTAGCCGCGCCTATAGACGCGCCCGTAATTTCTCTACTAGAGCAATGCCTATAGACGCGCCTGCTATTTTGCGCGTCTACCAAGCGCATCTATAGTTGCTTTGTGTTGTTGTGTTGGCGCATGCTCAGAAAGAATATATTAGTACGCAGTTAGATAGGAAGACTATCTGAACCAATTGCATTACCATGCGAGCTAGAGCGATTTCCAAACTCGAGATGGGATTCTGAGGGAGGTTGGCAAAGCATTCATCTGCCCATTAGAAGTGACCTGCATGAGATGAGAGACTCAGCCTCGCTACCCCAGGGGTGAGATTTGACTACATTGCAGAGTCACCTTGGATAGCTCCCACAAAGAGTATCTTGGAATACAAGGCTCCATCAACATTCCTTAAATATCCCCATGGCATTTGAGTCACCCTAAAACTACACTTTTTTGGAAACATTTGTCAAGGAGTTCAAGGTATGCTTTTGCTTGCATGTTCTTCTCCCATTATTTTCCCATTAGTCACCATATAGTAGAGTATAGCTTAATGAAAGATCACTCATTTTTGGAGTATCAAAAAGGAGAAAGTGGAAAAGTGAGTGAGGAAGGGAGAGGAAGTGATCTTGAGGGTTTTCTAGTTGCTTTTTGTGTTGTCCTAGGTGTCAAATGTTAGAAAAAGGTGGTTTGTGGTATTGCTGAGCCTTGTGTGTGTTCAAATTTCAAGGAAACATGATCCACATTTTGGAAGATATTCAAAATATTTGGAATAACAAACAATACCATTCTTGAAAACCATCCAAAACTATCCATTTATGTTGTTTCTTTCTTGTATTAGGTAGGATAGCACCCCCCCAAGCTAAAAATCAGAAGAAACTCTCAAAATTTGCCCCAAATCCCCAAAATTCCATTGGCGATGCTTCTCAAGGCACCACACAGAGATGGAGCTCATTCAACATCTGGGTGCTGAGTTAACTTAGTGTTGCAAAATTTGCTCTTATTTTAGCATCATTGAATTAGTTATCACCTGACAGGTGCCAGCACATTAACTACGGGTGGTAGCAAGCTAAGGGTGTCCACTTTTTGTTCACTCCCCAATCCTTAGGAGGTGGAAAAACAAGCTTTTTAGCACACAAAAATGCAAATCTCACCTACTTCCCTATGGATCTAGTCTTTGAAGTCTTCTGACACAACATCACACTTGCTATTGTGCACACAATCGTATAGTCTGATCGAAAATTCGATGCACACACAAAAAATTTCTTTGTGTCACACGGCATGGTTCCAGGGTGGTCACACGTTTGTCACGAACAAAGAGTGTCATATTAAATTCTAAATTTCTCACTCATTTTAGATTAAATGTTATTGAAACTTTGTAAGTGGTCTCTTTGCATTATGTAGAGCTTAACTTGATTTATTGGTAATTTTTTGAATGATTTATCTAATTATAAATAATTATTTATAATAAATAAAGTCATAAAATACATGCATTTTAGTAGCACACCACATTTTTTTAGTATTTTGAATAATTAAGCAAATCCAATTTGGTGGAAGGTTAGTAGGCACATAAGGGTGTGTGGTTGAATCATCAAATCCCAAATCCAACGGTTAGATTTAGGAAGATTGAAGTTTAATTTTTACTTTTACTCCTTAGAGGATCAACAAAGAATATTAAAAATAAATCTAGTAATTCTCAAACATAACCAAACATTTCAAAAATGTCAATATTTTTAGTCCTCTGCATGATGAATAAGAGGAAAAATTTTTGGTTAAATTTGAGTAAGGGAAACGTACGATATGGCCTCCAACAGTTAAATCTCCCTTTTGTGGGGGAAAAAGGGCCACCCAAGCCTAATACCAAGACAAGGTAGGCTTGGTATTAGGCTTGGTGAGGTAGGCTAGGAGCATCACCAACCCTAGTGGCAAGCCTTTGGAGTCTGCATGCTGCCCATGTGGAAGGCTGAGTCATCAAAACCATGCCACGTAGTTAGACCACGTGGTGCCATCTCATCAAGCAGATGTGACATCACTCCTTGCCATGTCACCTTACATTGCCACACGTGCTGCTACATGTGCCACCTCATCATTCCACATCATCAGCCATGTGATCACACAATGCCACCTTGGCATACCTCCTCAACCTTGCCACGTCACCAATCCCTCCACCTCAATTTGCCATGTCAATCTACCACCTCATGAATGCCAACTCATCATGCCACATCACCTTTCAATGTCATCGAAGAGGCCCAGTACCACATCATGACCATGCAGGAAGAGACTATATTACCACATCATGACCATGCATGGTGCCACATCAGCCAGATGTATACACATGACGATGTGCGAGGCATACAATACCTCGATCGAGGTATATAACCTGGGTGAGGCATACAATACCTCGTTCGAGGTATGTGACCGAGGACACCTAGAGATACCTCGATCGAGGTTCATACATACATGCGTAATGCACTGAATACCTCGATCGAGGTATAAGGTCTGATCAAGGTATATGATCGGGGCTCTGGGCATAGCAGACCTCTCCACCAAAACTAAGCCAATTAGTATCAATCTTAGCACCTCTCCACCAATAATAATGAAGAGCAATCTAAGAGCAATCTAGTGGATGAGTTGAGGCTCTCTATAAGACACCACGTTTTGGTTCATTTCACCCATTCTTAGCCATTCTTGCCTCCTCATCACTTTGTCACACCTTCCATCCTACTTTCATTGAGAATGGGTTCTCAAAGCCGTAGAGCTAGTAGACGTGAAAGATGTAGGAACCCCCCCCCAAATCTCATTGACGAGGAGCGCAAGCGGAAGGCTCGTGAGCGCAAGAGAGCCTCTAGAGCTCGATACTTGTGATGTGCAGATGGTTCGTTGGCAGCAGTATGAGTACTGTACCTTGACATTAGATGGTGGTGCACAGTGGAGGAGGTTGCAGCTTGTGGGGAAGGAGACACCACGTGTTGTATTCATTGACTGTTTTTGAGGGAAGCTGTACCGCTACATACGCCACTCGCACACTGCGAAATGGGAGGATCGTCAGTTTCGTGCATGTTTGAGGACATTTCCTATAGGGGTGGTTGTCTCAGTGGTGGACTTTGCGGAGAATTACACCTTTGCACCACAGCATGAGATCCAATCGGAGTATTATTTCTCCGAACATGTGACGTGTGATTGAGTATTGATTTTTTCCCCACCTCATTATATTGAATTATTTCAATAGTCATATTTTTTTTCAATGCCATATTGCAGGTTGCTATATTTGTGCACATTATATCGTCATGCACAGGCTCATGTGGAGAGCATGTGGATGGCATTGATAGCACCATGGACTCACGCATCATTGTGCGAGAGTATCACTTCTACATTAGTGATGATCGATCACATGATGCCCATTTTGTGTAGCATTGCTTCACTTTGCATGATAGTTTTTTGAGGGATCATGGTGTCACATGGCAGCGGCGCTGGATCTGGTCAGACAGTTGCGGTGGTCAGTTCAAATCCGCTAGATAGTTTTATTGGTTCTGCAGATGGCACCGTGAGATAGGCATTTCAATTACATGGAGCTACTTCGAGACAGGGCACGGTAAGGGAGAGCACGATGGTGTAGGTGCTTGCGTGAAGCGTGCTTTGCGTCGATACCAGTTGCGTCACAGTGCCGATCGCTTCAAGGATGCACATGATGTGGTGCGGTGGTGCAGCCAGCACTTATCCACTAGTGCTACGTCCTCGTTTCAGTCGCGTGACGATAGGGTGGTGAGTCGGTATTTTTGGTGCGTGGACATTGGGAGTCTTGATCGGTCGAGGCCTTTTGATTGTCGTTCTGTGCCTGGCACTCTTGATTTCCATTCCATCAGGAGCGTAGGTGAGTCTCACCCCGCGATCTTTTCTCGACGGTTTGCATGTTTTTGCTCTGCATGCATTGATGATGATTGGGGAGGGTGCTCCATGATACCATGGGCCGATCCATGGGTACAGCGAGTGCTTTCTCCCTTCCAGCCTTGGGAGGAGATACATGATGATCAGGATGCGGGATTCAGTTCGTCTAGAGATTATGACCAGCTTACAGATATTTTGCGTATTGGTGATATCTTCGCGGTTATTGCTTCGGAGGGCGGAGGGTGTGGATTATTACTTGTTGCGATGCTCTATGCTGAAGAGTGTGCTAAATGAGGATACAGTGGATGGGCATGGGATGCACTTCAATGCTCATAGCATGATCATAGGTGGCCACTATTTTCAGCAGATACAGAGGCGTGGTCGCTATATTGAGTTCCAGGAGTACATGGCGGATCAGGAGGCATACATGTATTCTCATCTTGTTGTTGGAATCAAGATTACTTTGAGTCGTGTTCGCACTCGCAAGGCGACATCCACTCCACGATGGTGCCTTGCAGTGGCGGATCATGAGAGCATACTTGCAACTATTGGCATGAGAGCTGATCCTGAGGAGTAGCACATTACATATCATATTTTTTGGGATCATCAGTTGATCAGATTGATTTTTATTGGGTATCAGTAGTTGATTACACTTTTTTGTATTCGATATGTATAGGCTCACTTGTGACCGTACCATTGTAATTTTCATGGACTCATATTTTGTATTTCACTATGATGGCTGTATACACGTTCATACACATCATTGTATTAGATTCTATTTTTAACATGATGTCCGATGTCTTCTCAATGGGATTTGTTGTGTTTGTAATACAAAAAATTGTTTATTAGTAGTAATGTTGTAATTTGTTTTGTGCTTTAGGACATTTTAAAAACGTGACTAAGAAAATTCGCGCAGGTACTAACGAAATACGCGTGTGGACTTGCTTGTTGGGGATGAAACTTCGCACGACTCTTAGGCCACCCTAGACATACATCCACGCAAGATTTGGTCTGAATTGATTTGGTATGCACCACGTGGAAGGTACAATGCGTACATTTTTACAATCCCTACTAGCACTCGTGACTACGTATGAGCTATGGCGCATGTACTAACGAAATGCACGTGTGGACTTATCTGTTGGGAATGAAACTTCGCACGACTCTTAGGCCACCCTAGACATACATCCACGCAAGATTTGGTCTCCAACTTCTTTGGTATGCGCCACGTGGAAGGTATAATGCGTACATTTTTACAATCCCTACTAGCACGACTACGTGTGAAAAATGGCGCACGTACTAACCAAATATGCATGTGGACTTATCTGTTGGAGATTAAACTTTGCACGGCTCTTAGGCTACCGTAGACGTACATCCACGCAAGATTTGGTGCCCAACTGATTTGGTATGCGCCACATGGAAGGACAGTTGTGTACATTTTTACAATCCCTACTAGCACGACTACGTATGAGCTATGGCGCATGTACTAACGAAATACGCATGTGGACTTATCTATTGGGAATGAAACTTCGCATGACTCTTAGGCCACCCTAGACATACATCCACGCAAGATTTGGTCTCCAACTTATTTGGTATGCGCCACGTGGAAGGTATAATGCGTACATTTTTACAATCCCTACTAGCACGACTACGTGTGAAAAATGGCGCATGTACTAACCAAATATGCATGTGGACTTATCTGTTGGAGATTAAACTTTGCACGGCTCTTAGGCTACCGTAGACGTATATCCACGCAAGATTTGGTCTGAATTGACTTGGTATGCGCCACGTGGAAGGTACAATGCGTACATTTTTACAATCCCTACTAGCATGACTACGTATGAGCTATGGCGCATGTACTAACAAAATACGCGTGTGGACTTATTTGTTGGGAATGAAACTTCGCATGACTCTTAGGCTACCGTAGACGTACATCCACGCAAGATTTGGTGCCCAACTGATTTGGTATGCACCACATGGAAGGACAGTTGCGTACATTTTTACAATCCCTACTAGCACAACTACGTATGAAAAATGGCGCACGTACTAATGAAATACGCACGTGGACTTATCTGTTGGGGACGAAACTTCACACGCCTCTTAGGCTACCCTAGAAGTACATCCATGCAAGATTTGGTCTCCAACTGATTTGGTATGCGCCACGTGGAAGGACAAATGCATACATTTTTACAATCCCTACTAGCACGACTAAACCCTAAACCCTAAACCCTGAACCCTAAATCCTAAACCCTGTTGGGCACGAAACTTCACACGCCTCTTAGGATACCCTAGACGTACATCCACGCAAGATTTGGTCTCCAACTGATTTGGTTTGCGCCACGTAGAAGTAATCCCTACTAGCACGACTAAACCCTAAACCCTAAACCCTAAACCCTGGACCCTAAATCCTAAACCCTGTTGGGGACGAAACTTCACACGCCTCTTAGGCTACCCTAGACGTACATCCACGCAAGATTTGGTCTCCAACTGATTTGGTTTGCGCCATGTAGAAGCAATCCCTCCTAGCACGACTAAACCCTAAACCCTAAACCCTAAACCCTGGACCCTAAATCCTAAACCCTGTTGGGGACGAAATTTCACACGCCTCTTAGGCTACCCTAGACGTACATCCACGCAAGATTTGGTCTCTAACTGATTTGGTTTGCGCCACGTAGAAGCAATCCCTACTAGCACAACTAAACCCTAAACCCTAAACCCTAAACCCTGAACCCTAAATCCTAGACCCTGTTGGGGACGAAACTTCGCACGCCTCTTAGGCTACCCTAGACGTACATCCACGCAAGATTTGGTCTCCAACTGATTTGGTTTGTGCCACGTAGAAGCAATCCCTACTAGCACGACTAAACCCTAAACCCTAAACCCTGGACCCTAAATCCTAAACCCTGTTGGGGACGAAACTTCACATGCCTCTTAGGCTAGCCTAGACGTACATCCACGCAAGATTTGGTCTCCAATTGATTTGGTTTGCACCACGTAGAAGCAATCCCTACTAGCACGACTAAACCCTAAACCCTAAACCCTGAACCCTAAATCCTAAACCCTGTTGGGGACGAAACTTCACACGCCTCTTAGGCTACCCTAGACGTACATCCATGCAAGATTTGGTCTGCAACACACACCCATACAAACCATGTGGTGAGACACACACCCATACAAACCTTGTACCCCTAGGTACACCCCATTACATCAATTTGTCCATCATGTGATTGACGCAGATTGTGGAATAAAGGAGAGTGGATGCATTAAAGTTTCCTAGAATTATCTTTTTAGGAATATAATTCTTGTGCGATATATATGACTTGTTAAATAGAAGTGAATGTGAATGTAGCTTGTTTGTACCATGAATTCTTTAACATATCTTGAATGAGTGCCCTGATATGATTTGTAATGTGTGTTTTATATGTGTGTATTTGGTTCTTTTTTTTCAAATAGATTCTAAATGGAATCCCTCCTCCATGATGGTCTTTCAAAAATCCCAACCCAGTTCCCCATGTTGCTATCATTTGAGACATCCAAAATCTCACATGTAGTAAAGAAGATTGTGCATGATACGGATTGGGTGAAGTATAACATGTCACACCTTCCTTGTACTCCCATACATGAGTAGAGTTTAAGAGGGAGAAGTGGGATTGTTAATATGTGTATATTTTTTTGGTGCATAGCCACAACAACCCTTTCTTTTTACATAAACCAAATACCAACACTTTTCCTTATACCAATCGCCAATCCTTTCTCTTGTACATAAACCACTAAATGCAAAAGAAAATAGTGAAATAAAATGGTGGGCTAGCATGCCACACCTTCCTTGTATTCCCATATACATGCATTAATTGCCAATTGTGTTGATTTCTCTTCTTTATGTTCATTATCTTTTATACATGCATAATAATTAGATTGGTGCATTGGCAAATGTCATATTAAGGAAATTGAAATAGTCCTTAGAAACTTGGAAGGCATATGCGATTGTGATTTGGAAGGCACATGTGATTGTGGTTCGAATATGACAAATAATTAGGTCTTGTTTTCTTTGATCACCAATTAGCACAAGTATTGTTAACAATAAGAGACAAATTAAACACTGAGTCATAATAAATAACAGCAAAATCATGCAAAGGACAAGTCTAACTCCATTTTTGAAAAAAATCCCCAAAAAATTTATATTTTTTAAAAATTGTAGGGACAAAATATACGCTTCATGTCGATAATATAAAAAAACTAGAATTGTGAAAAAAGAATGCATAAAATATTACTTATATTTTATTGCAGAACCTAAAAATGTCTAGTATTATCATTTGCAAAAAGTATTCTCTCCTTTAATTTAAAAAACATGACAAATTGCAAAGGAGAAGAAACTGCTTCATTCAACTAAGAGAGTTGCTAGAGCTTTTTCTTTGAAATACCAATTGTTTTCTATGCAAGTGCCCATATCAAATTCATATACAAGAATTTCTACACCCTACAAACTAAGCATGTCCACACATTGGTGATTTCTCGAATTTTTTCCTTTTGTCATGTTGTTTAAGTATCTCTAGATCACACATTCCCTCAAGTTCATTGGTGTTGAAAGAATTTTTTATCAATTGATTTACACATAGGTAACAACATTGCCCTCGGAGTCATGGATAAGTTTTGTACGAATATACATTTCTAGAATACTTTTTGTAAATAGCATAAATTGAAAGTTGGTAAAATTGATGTTACTTTAATATCTAATTTCATTTGATGAAACAATTTTACATTGGGCTATGGCATTGTCTAAAAAAAGTAATTTTCTTTTTATACAAATTAGTTTATCAAATGGTTGAATTTCAACATATTTTGATATTAAGATGGGAAGGCATATATGGAGTCCACGACCATAAAAGAGGTCTATTCAAAGCAAACATGTCTCTAGATTTAGATAGAAACCCAACGATTAAAAAGATCAAACCGTAAACAATCATGATTACTACAATCTCACTACAATTTATCATTTTACTCTATTTCGTCATGTTGGTTTGATTGAGAGCTCCAGCCTTTTTGAAAATATAGATTTTAGTTTAAAAAGGCTAGATTTGGAAGCATGAATATGACAATAGTTGTCTTTTTGAAAAATTGATGAAAATTTGGATTTTGAAACACACTTTATTGACAAACATGAATAGAATAAAATTTTTGTTTAAAAAATGAAAAACTTTTATCAGCAAAATAAAATTTTCATCCAAAAAAAGATGAATTTTGATATGTTTAATGTTTAATGTTTACAATTAATGTTTAATGTTTACAATTACTTCACATGGCATTCTTTTTTAAATACCTTATGTATTAAACAAACTATAAACTGAGATAAACTGAGATAAACAAAGTGTGAAGAACATCATGAAAGTACGAAAATGCTCATACATCATAAAAGTGGGAACAATATCATGAAAGTACCAAAATGAATCTATACATCATCATCATCATGCTGCAAAAGTGCATCCCTATACAAGAAACGTGTGAAGCCTAAACAATCAATCTGAATCCGAATCTGATAACTCTACATATGATCCTCTAGTGGAACGCTGACGTGGCTCCCGTATGACCCGCTGCCCAACCGTCCGCTATGTGCCCTCAGGCAAAGCCGGCTCAGATGGGCCAGCCTCATCACCTGCATGAGATGGGCCAGCCTCATCCTGATGAAGAGGAGGGCATGCTGCACGTGCCACTGCTGCCATCTCTGCCTCCCTCGCCTCCTCTATGTACGCGCGTCTCAGCTCCCATAGCCGTGCATCTGCGAATACTCGTGCCTCAAATCCAGCGCGAGTAATCGTCTCTACATGTGAAAGACGCTGGTCTCAGCCCCGCCCTAGCTGCTGCTCCACCCACTGCTACAATGATGTCTGCAGCTCTGCCTCTCGCTCAATCCGGCGTGCCTCCTCCGGTCGTGCCTCGTCACCTGGCATGAAATCACCGTACAAAAAGCGTCGTGGAACGCATGATGCAACCACCGATGTATCAGCACCCTCCTGCATCAGCAACGCTCTCTGTGCCTCCTCCCTGTAGTGCTCTGTCAAGACTACACGGGCGAATGGATCAACAGCCTAACGATGACCAGGATATAGATCATCCATGCCCAGTCCTCTGTATGTCGCCACATCAATGTCAGCAAAGCATACAGGGCACATTAAACGTGCCACCATTTAAAAAAAAATTTTCATTTTCACATTTTAAATAAAAAATATCATAATTCATAAATTTCAAAAAAACATTATATTGCATTTGAAATTTAGAAATTTTTTATAATTTTTCTTTTAACCTAAAATTTAATTAAATTCTACCAAAAAGAAAATGCTACATAAAAAAAACAGAAATATTGAACATTTTCACATTTTGAATAAAAAATGCCTCATTAAACATTTTTTAAATTAAAAATTTTCACATTTTAAATTATAAATGTCGTAATTTAAAAATTAAAAAAAAATTTTACAAATGCATTTCAAATTTATAAATATTTTATAATTATTAATATGAACGTTTTTTTATTTACTAAAAAAAGCTCTATTTTTTAAAAAAAATTAATTTTCACATTTTAAATAAAAAATCTCGTAATTCATAAATTTCAGAAAAACATTAAAATGCATTTTATAATTTTTCTTATAAACTAAAATTTAATCAAATTCTACCAAAAAGAAAATGCTACATTAAAAAAACAGAAATATTGAACATTTTCACATTTTGAATAAAAAATGCCTCATTAAACGTTTTTTAAATTTAAAATTTTCACATTTTAAATTATAAATGTCGTAATTTAAAAACTAAAAAAAATAAATTTACAAATGCATTTCAAATTTATAAATATTTTATAATTATTAATATGAACGTTTTTTTATTTACTAAAAAAAGCTCTATTTTTAAAAAAAAATTTAATTTTCACATTTTAAATAAAAAATCTCGTAATTCATAAATTTCAGAAAAACATTAAAATGCATTTTATAATTTTTCTTATAAACTAAAATTTAATCAAATTCTACCAAAAAGAAAACGCTACATTAAAAAAAACCCTACCTGGACTCTCCCGCTCCGGCTCCGTCCATCTCCGTCGATGTCCGTTGGTGGCTCTCCGTTGCTCGCGCAATTCCGTCGAAGTCCCGCAAATCCGAAATCGGTGGATGAGGAGGAGCTCGATCGAGGTATGCGGAATGAGGGGGGTCGCTCTCCTTTTATAAGAAAAATTAGGGTTTAGCTACCTCGATCGAGGTATTCTTGACATGCCCATACATCTCGGCACATCTACCTCGATCGAGGTATTGGCATGCCACGATACCTCGATCGAGGTATTCTTGACATGCCCATACATCTCGGTACATCTACCTCGATCGAGGTATTGCCATGCCACAATCGTGGTATGTTGGTAGAAGCGGGATGCCAAGTCATGTGTCCAGCATACCTCGATCGAGGTATGTCATCCGCCCTGTTGGCTGCCCTGTCGGATGGCACATACCTCGATCGAGGTATGCTGGACATGCCACCTGACCTCGATCGAGGTTGAGCTGTATTGCCACGATACCTCGAACGAGGTAGATGTGGCATGTATAGCTGGCTTGCCAGCAAGCCTCGATAGAGGTAGAGGCTCGGTCCGGTGAAAAAGCGCAGTACGTCGGTCGAGGTATTGGCTTGGCTCGGTTGTGCTCGTGTGTGATTTTCATTGGAGCTTATACCTCGATCGAGGTATTGGAGACCGAAGCAAAACCTTTGTATTTTCACTCGAGCGGGTGTCACACTCACCCGAAAGTGGTCCGGAAGTGGACACCCTTAGCTTGCTACCTCCCCTACTTGTTTAAGGAATACAAAGATAAAAGCAAAATATTTAATTCAAGATTTTTCTTACATCATTGAATTAATTCAACATTGCTGAATTAGACCTAATTCAATGTTGTTGAATTATGTAGTCAACTCAAAACTCAGATTGCATGTCTAGGCATTCATTTACACTAGTGCCTACACTAGTACTTACCGATCAACCCTATCCCTAAATAGCTAAAGTGAAATTTCACAATGCGAAATGGGGAAAATTGAATTGCAATCTAAATTGGGAAAGGAATCATGGGATATGGGAAGTGATTAAGCTCTGATAAATTATCTAAATAATCATGGACATTGAATGGCCAGTTGTCCTTGGTTGGATGGATTACGTGTTGTTATCAAGGTCGGGGGCAACCTGTTTTGGTACATCAGCTGAAGGATGACCATAGGATAGGGGCACTATGAGGTCTCAAGATTTCCCCATTGTGCACAATGGGCAAAATAGAGTGTTGGCCTAGCCCTAAGGTGAGGGCACTCATTGGTGGGATGATTCTCTATGGATATGCCATAGGTCTACATGTAATCTTGGCTTGGAAATAGGTAAGGATTGATGGAGCCTTCATTTTCCAATCCTCCCTTTAGTTGTTGGCTTAGCTGATTCAAAAAGTTAGTAGCCAACTCTTTCATATTTCCACAATGGGGTTGTCTCCTTGGCTTCACCTACACTAGTGATTTTAACAATTTGGGACACTTTTATGAAGTCACTTGTGACTTATCTCCTTGTAAATTCTCCTTCATATTGTCACCTAAGCATATAGCAACCTTACTACAAAGATCAAATAATGTGGGATGGCAAAGAGATGGTCATTAGAGCTTGGAGTCCCACAACATATGAGGAAGAATGGCAAGAGTTGTGCATCACTCATCCTTTCATGTGGCTTGCACCATGAATTCAGGTGCTTAATCCAAGCAATGTAATCACAAAGGGACTCAATTTCCTTCTTCTTGACTTCGTATAATTGGTTAATAAAGTTCCATTTGGGACCACTAGGGACAAAACCCACTATCAATGATCTTCATATCATGTCCCAATTAATTTAATCCTCAGGGTTTAGAGCCCTATACCATTGAAATACCTTGCCATCGAGGCTTAGTACAAAGGAATTGACCTTATCCAGGTCTCCAATATCCCCAAAGGTTTCACAAATTTTCTCAAATCTCTCCACGTGAGACACTGGGTCTCCTTCACCTAATAGTTAATTGATGAGTTTGGAGACACTGATGACTGGCTTACTCCTTGAGGAGTTGACATCTCTTTCCATGAAGGTTGGTGGCATGGCCGCGCATCCTAGTGCTTGCACTAGGATCCTCATGGCTTCATCCGTACGCACCATTTGTGGCACATGAGGATTTAATAATGGGGAGGGAATTGTCTCGTGAATAGGTTGCACTAGGGGTGGATTAGAAAAGGTTGGGGGTCAAAAAAGGTGGGATTTGGTGGTTCCTAACCACTAGGATCTAGGACTAGCATACGAAGTGGGTTTGGTTTTATCAACTACAGTTGGTGGTGGTCTAGGCATAGGCATACCTAAGTTGGGAACCAGTCTATAGGGAGTAGATACCAGATAAGGAGTACATTCTAAGTTTCTTCCCCAAGTTGGATACAATAAGGGTTTGGAAGCCAACATTTTGGGTAATGTGTCCTCCCTCGATTTCATTGTTCATTCACCTACATGCCGTAGGATTGTGTGGTCACTAAACATTTTGCATCCTTGGCTCAAAGATATGGTCCTTTCTCATAAAAGTGTACATGAGATGCCATAGAGCTTCCTGCTGGTATGGTAGGTATTGGGGCACTCCACAAAGCTTTTGGCACAATTAATGACAATGGGCCCTCTACATCCACTAGCAGTCTAGTTTCCCTTACAAATGGGTTTACCATGTCGTTGTCAGCAAACCTCCCCATCATGTTGGAGAAGATCTGCCTAATTTGTAATGTGTTAGTGGATGGCTAGGGGATTGGGGTCAAACCGTTGTAAAGTTGGGAGCGATAAAGGCCTTGAGATTTGGGTTTTGGATCATTTCTTCGTCGAAAGTCATGGAATCCTTTGAGCTTGAGATATTTGCTAAGCAAGTCAATACATAGAGTGTGTTGACATTCATGATCCACTAGAGGAAAATATGGGTTAGTGACTAGCAAAGATGTTCGAGGCACTATCTTTAGATAGGTCAGGCTTCACTACTATAAGCACTCTTCCAGAGCTCAGGAAGGTACAAGATGAGTGATCACTTGGGGCAAGAAAACTAGAAGTCAACTAGAGTCAACTAGCAATTCCTTAGCTAATTCAAAGTGGTGCTGAATTAGCTTTAATTCAACGACCCTAAATTAAGCTTAAATCCACATTTTGTTTTTTTGTCTTTTTTTTGTGTCACGTCAAATTTAGCCGTGAGCCCCCCTACCAACCAAGGGCAGTACGGGGCTCAAAATATTCCTCTACCCCCACCCATCTTGGGTCCTCAACACCATCGTAGCTTGCTATGGGCCCGATTGACGAGAGTTAGATAAAGTGCATGCAATATGTAATAAAACAAATAGAACAATAAATTAAATGAGAAGAAGTAGACTTACCACCTATGCCTCAAACGCCAACTGTCGGCATGCACAAAGTGCGAAGCACCTACGGTGTCTAATGGTCTCCTCACAGCCCTCCTCTAACTCTTGAACTTTTCAGGATGGTCCCTGTACTCCTTCTTCAAAAACTTCCAGTCAGCTTTGTCTGCCCAAGTGGGTTTAGCCTTCCCCTTTGTGATGGAAGTTCGCAAGGTTGACCTACGATGCTTCAAGACAAAACACATGTGTTCTCGCATGTAATTGTCATTGAACTCCCCATTTGGGGGGCTAGGGTATTGTCTTTTCAATTCATCGGTGACTGTCTTCTTCTTTTTATCATCCTGGTACCTCCAGTCAGTAGCTATGCTGCTCTTGAAGTGGTGGCTCATCAACCGCCTCATGGTGGCCAGCACTTCTGAGCAGGGTTTAAGTAGTTACGTAATTACTGGCCATTTTTAAGTTAATAACGTGTGTTAATAACAACTTCACATCATCACGTAATTAAGAGCTTGGTAACAAGCCGGTTTACAGTAACCTGATAACCTACAAAAACCTCGTCGGGATCTGGTAAAATCCCATCGGGTGATAGGAAATATGCTTTTCCCACTGGGCCTAGTGGGAAAACTTGAAAGCCTGCACACGTTGGGATAATAAAAAATGCCGGTGGGCTATATATTCTATATATGACAGGCCCATGACAGGCTCCCTCAGCGTCATTGTCCATGAAGGGTCCATGAATGGAAGTGGAAATGGGTCTTTGATGGTTTGCCAATTGAGTCATTTTTAGTAGTTGAAGCAAACCTAAAGTTTACCATTCTTCTTGGGCATGATGGTGATTGAGAATAGACAACCACTTTGGACAACTTGGTAAATAAATCTTTCCTTGAGCAGTTGATGTATTTTGTCCTTCACCTACTTTACAAAGTTGAGGTTCATTCAGTACCACTACTATCAATGGGTTTTGCATCAAGAATTAGAGGGATTTGGTGTTGGTTGAGGTTAGGTGGCACCTCTTTTAGTTCTTTGTACTCCTAGGCAAATACATATTGATACTCTTTGAAGAGTACTTTGGTTGAAGTGAGGAACTTGCCTAGAAGCACTTCGTCGATCTAGATAACCTTCAATTCTTCACTTGTCCCCACATTGATTTATTGAATTGCCTATCCTTCAGTGATTTGGACACTTATTTGTCTGGTGGGTTTCTCTTCAACTTCTTGTTGGCCTTCCTCTTTGTTTATGAAGCCTTTGGAAAAAACCATGCATGTGGTTCTTTAGCTGGCTGCGTTCTCCTCGATGTTTGGCACATAATCCTCTTTTACCTCTAGACATTATGGTTTGCATTCCTTGTTGATTGTTCTCTTACCATTGGTATACATACTCTGTTGCCTTCTTGGGTGATGGTGGGGACTTTGTCGCCCTAGCCATGAAGCACATTTGCACCCTTAAACCACGGTCTCCCTAACAACATTGGTATCGTACTTCATTCTGTTAGGGATAACGGAGCAACAATGCGAGAAGAGGAATGTGTAAAATACACAATACAAAAAGCACACGAACTGGAAGAGAAAGAGAGATGCCAATAAACGTGGTTCACCCAGTGTGAGATACATCCACGAAGAAACAACCATTCCAATGATTTTCTTGTCCAACAAGCAAGAAGATACAAGATACAAGTAGGATATCAACTCCTCTCATGCTATATGAGCCACACCCTTATTTTACAATTTTGAACACATCATTCATGCACTAATTTTCATGTATTTTTTGCTTTGAGGTTGTTGCCCCTAAGTCCCCGTCAAGGGGGGTATACTAGCTATTGTTGACCCCCCTTGGAACCCCGAATGATAGTAGTAGGGGTGTGTTGCCTCCCCTACCCCCGCCTTCATAGAATGCATATAAACATGCTTGGGTCCAAAAAACGCCTAAAAACAACCTCCCACGAAAAAAAAAGACTAGGCTCCACATACAATAATCTCCCACTTTGAGGCTGATCATAGTAACTCCACTGTCACTACACTCACTAAAATTCTTTGGATCTGGCTATCTCTCATATTGTTTCTCATTCTTGAAGACCAATTGAAATTGAGCAACAGATCAACTTCTCTCTGGTTACCACCTTAGTCAACATGTCTGCAAGATTTTGGCTAATGTGTATCTTTTCTAGCTCTTGGATTATCTTTGCTATGGTCTTCTTTTCTTCCTTCCACTCTGATATTTTAAGCTAGAGTGATGAGTAAAAAAATTCACTCAAATCACTTGCCAACAGTGACTCATGCCCTATTTGCCTCTTCTTATGCATCAAACAAGCCATTCATGGACATATCTCGGGCATCTACACATCTACAAAACAATTGAAGGGAAAATCAAGGTTTTCAAGGAGAAAAGAGCATCCAAGCTCATAAAGTGGGCTTGAGCTAATAATCCCCATAATTTCTAAACTTACATTATAATCTACCAACTCAAATATATGCATTGGAAAGATATGCAAATGCCTACTTTATCAAAAGGTTTGAATGAACCTCTCATGATTTTTTTGGGATAAAAACCAAGATTTTAGTCACTTTGTGAACAATTGCTCCACAAGGAAAATGCCACCTAGTAAGTGGCCTATTTTTTTCACTTCTTGTTATGCAAGTGTAGAGAAGCACCCTTTAACATCTTATATCTACACATAAAAGCCCAAAAACATGAAATATAGAGAAAAGGATCTCACAATAAGGGTTTTGGAAGATCTCAAACTCATGCATGCTTTTGATGACACTTTAAGCCCAAACTTCTCAAAAGGTTTGAGAAGTGGAACACATGGTCAAAGGTCATCATAAAGTATCAATAGAAAAAGTTGATGTTGTCACATAGGAAGAAATCAAAGATTGAGCACTCAATCTCATCTTGAGAAATCTAAAAAAGCCATGTAGATGCGAAAAGGGCATGATTTCCAAGAATTTCCAAAAGTTGAGATAGGTCCACAAATACATTCCAGTAACCAAGGTTGGTATGCTAAATCATGAGGATCTATGATTGATTGAAAATTACCAAATCTAAATCCAAAATTACAACCCTTAACTCAAAGTCAACTCTTGAGTTGATCAAGGACGAGCGCACAGATGCCACAAAATTGATCATATACCCAATAGGATCTAGGAGTGTCACATTTTTTATTGTCCCCATAGGTGAAATGTCACAAGGGAGCGATCCAAACTCTCTTGTATATTTCTTCAAGTGGTCCTACTCTTTCACCATCTATTTACTCTCTCACCTTCTCTCCTTCCTACTTCTAGGATCCCATCACCCACTTTCTCTACATTGAATCAATGGCACAATCACCATCAACATTCTAGAGCAAGGATGGGCTAGTGATTTCATTCCCACATCTTCTTATAGTGGTCAAAATAGAAAGATCAATGGAGTATTAAAGGAGAGAGCATTGTTGTACTTCTCACTTTTGACTACCACCAAAGATAAAGGCTGATGTTTTGCAGATCACTCATTAAAGAGGCTGATGTTTTGGAGATGGCTCATCAATACAAGCATAAAGAGGCTCATGTATAGTGGAAGGGGATAGATTACTACATTTCATGCCTCTCCATGTCACTCGTTTTAGGCATCCAATGGATGGGTTTTACTCTATCCTTAACCTACCTATGCTCGAGGTCTTGGATAATACACTATTGATTATGTTGCACTACATGAGACAATCAATAGTAGGGACGGCTTGTTTCAAGCATGGGGAGATTGGAAGTTGAATGAGAATATAGTGACAAACCCATTTGGTAACATTGTAGAGAAGATGTATTTGAAGCTACATGTAGTAAAAAATCAGTAAAAGATGGGGAGGCAAAAGCAATTTCAATGGTCTCATACATATGCACCTTCTATAGAGTCTTGAAAATGGTCATTTATGAAAGACTTAAAAACGAGAAGCTAGTGCACCTCTCTAAATCAAAGATAGTTGCTTATGGGGCATACTCGTGAATGAGGAGGGAGCTAGACATGAGAGTTCATCTCATAGAAAGAAGGCTGATGAAATTTGATGAAGTGATCCATCTTGAGGATGATGAAGGAGAGGCGAGACCATCTCCAAAATGAACCTGGTTGACTGACCTCAAGCTAAAGAAAGGGAGAAGCAATGCAGGAGAGAAACGTGAAATCATGTTGAAAAATCCCTCACCCTCTATCTACCTCTCAAACCATGTCATAGTGCTTAACACAGGATAGTGTCAAACCTTGTCACCATCCCCCGATCACAGATCCCCATTGCGATGAGCATAGTCGATTGGGCTAGAGCTAGAGGGATCGTCCTTCATTGACCTTAGGAGCGTTTGATATTGAGGTCATTGTTTGTCAAGCATAGTTGGCTATGGTAAAGTATACTTCGGTAACCCATAGTAGCCAAGCTTCGTTCAATAAGAAAATAAAGCAATCAACGGCTATGGTATCCTTATTTGATAGGTAGATCAAGTAGCATAGAGCATCCAACATGTTAGACTGACCCAGTCTGGCCGACCCTACTGTTTCAGACAGCCCCAACCTGACCAGTACTTCTCCTGCTGTCCTGCCTGCCGTACAACCATGTGGCAGCCTCTGATGGGTTGTTGCCTGCCTGTTCTGCTGACACAAGCCACCATACAGACTGACATCAGCCTGTACCTGCTCATACTGCTGACCTTGCGTACCTGCTGTACCTGCTGTTATGGGCTGCAGCTATTCTTTGCTGATGAATTTGATTGAGTTTTCATAATCAATAATCCCTACTTTGCATGATGGAGCTGATGGGTTGGAGTCGTGTGGGTAATTAACCTTAGGCTTTGATTCACCGTACTGCATGATGAGTGTGGCATACCCAGGTTTTTAATTTTCCTGGTTTGCAGGTTAGTCCACTTTGTTGCATGAATCTGACTTCTCTATTGTGTTTGGTTTGTCTTCTTTAGGAAGTTTTGAGCCCATTGGAGATTTGAAACAAATGTGCAAGAAATTCTGGTCTGATGAGGCACTTCAGGCTGTGAAACTAACGCAACAGCAAAGAATCCCTAAATTGAGGGAGTTCATTTTAGGTCTCTTACATGAATGTGCCATAAAGAAAGATGTAGCAGCTGGCAGGCATGTGCATTACCTAATGGCCACTTGTGGGCTTGAATCGGATGCCTTTCTAGGGGACCATCTTATCCGTCTGTTTGCTTTATGTGGGAGCTTGAATGAAGCAAACAAAGTGTTTTGCAAGATTTTAAGTCCAAGTGTATATACATGGAATACAATCATTTTTGCACATGTCAAGCTAGGAGACAGCGAAAGGGCCCTTCACCTGTATGATGAAATGCAGCAGGTGGGCATGAAAGCAAATGGAATTACGTTTTCGTGTATTTTGAAAGCTTGTAGTAGCGTAGGAGCCTTGCTGCAAGGCAGGGTGATGCATGAGCAAGTCATTAGAAATGGGTTTCAATTGGATGTTGTCATTGGGAGCACCATTGTTGATATGTATGCCAAATGTGGGAGGTTAGAGGAAGCACTTAGGGTGTTTGATTACCTACCAGATCGAAATGTAGTGACATGGGGTGCACTAATTGCAGGATTTGTTGAGCATGGGCATGGTCTTGCTGCCCTTGAACTTTTTGAAAGAATGCAACCAGAGGGTATCCAGCCAAGTAGTTTTAGTTTTTCATGCATTTTGAAAGCATGTGGGAGCATCGGAGCCATAGTACAGGGCAGGATGATCCATGAATGGATCACTCAAAGTGGACTTGAGTCAAATGTGGTCATCGGGAGCACACTCATAGACATGTATGCCAAATGCAGTAGCTTAGGTGAGGCTTGGGAAGTATTCAATGAATTACCAAATCGAAACGTTGTAACTTGGGGTGCAATGATCGCAGGCTATGTCCAGCATGGTCACAATCTCCTTGCTTTGGAATTGTTTGAGTGGATGAAGCAGGATGGAATGTCTCCAGATAAATTTGTATTTTCATGTGTTTTGAAAGCATGTGGTAGCATAGGAGCCATAGCGCAGGGCAGGCTGTTACATGATGAGAGTAACCGTTTTGGATTCCAATCAGATGCGGTCGTAGGAAACACCCTCGTTGACATGTATGCTAGGTGTGGGAGCCTAGAGGAGGCACGTCGAGTATTTGATCGATTGCTGGCTCGAGATTCAGTATCATGGGGTGCAATGATTTCCGGATATGTGCAGCATGGTCACAGTTTTCCTGCCTTTGAGCTTTTTGATAATATGCTACAGGAGGGCGTAAAGCCAGGTAAAGTTGTAATTCTGTGCATTCTGAAAGCCTGTGCCAGTATAGGAGCATTAGGGCAGGGCAAGCTCACACATGGCCACATATTCGCATCCAGGCTTGAAAAAGATGTGGCACTAGGGACTGCACTTATTGATATGTATGGCAACTGCGGAAGCCTTGAAGATGCTCACACAGTTTTTGTAAATTTGCCAGATCAAAATATGGTGTCATGGGGTGCAATGATTGCAGGATATGCCCAACATGGTAACTGTAGGCTAGTGAGACAATGTCTCAAGGATATGCAGCAGCAAGGCTTTCAGCCCAATGATGTCATATTTACTAGTATTCTCAATGCTTGCAGTCAGGCTGGCCTTTTGGATGATGGCCATAAGTATTTCATATCAATGAGAGCAGAACATGGCATTTCACCAAGAATTGAGCACTATAGCTGCATGGTTGACCTTCTGGGCCGTGCAGGGTGTTTAAGTACAGCTGAAGATTTACTCAAAACCATGCCAATGTCACCTGGTTTTACCCCGTGGATGTCTTTGCTCTCTGGTTGCAGAACACACGGAAACATGGAACTAGGTGGGCGATGCTTTGAAGAACTGTTGAGATTAGATCCTGGTGATGCTGCTGGCTATGTCCTGATGAGCAGCATCTACGCTGATGGTGAGATTTGGGAGAAAGCTGATACAATACAAGACTGGAGAAGATGTTTAGGGGCATGGAA
The DNA here is from genome assembly GCF_047967505.1 of Dipteris shenzhenensis. Classification (NCBI taxonomy): domain Eukaryota; kingdom Viridiplantae; phylum Streptophyta; class Polypodiopsida; order Gleicheniales; family Dipteridaceae; genus Dipteris; species Dipteris shenzhenensis. The sequence continues at coordinate 44,951,326 of NC_141614.1, forward strand.
GAAACCTGGGATGGCCTGGGTTGAGGTTAACAAGATGCTACATGAGTTCATTGTGGAGAGTCAAGATCTTATGGAAACTAATCAGATCCATATCAAGTTAAAGAGGTTGAGTCGAGTTGCCAAGGATGATGGATATGTGCCACAGTTGAACTTTCTCTCGATGCCCATCTCAAAGTCACAACAAGCTACCTTGACGTGATATCTACTTCTTCTTGTGAGTAAAGGAGCTCTGCCCGAGTCTACAATTCTTTGTCTACGTTCCTTCAGGCTGTCCTGCATCTGAAGTCGATAATGATGTCCTTCACTTTCCAGGCCTCTTACAGTTTTGCCAGGATATGTTCTCGATCTTTCACGTTGCTACAGGCACTTGCTGCTACTTCGTTAACGGCCATGTTGTTGTGTTTTGCGTATGATCGTAGTTCAACATTTCATTGGGACTATTGATATAGGATTCAATTTAACCTAGTCTTATTGGCACTTCACACTTCTTCTGCATGCTTTTGTTCTCTCTCAAATAGAGAAAGCTTGGGACGTACGGGATGCATTAAAGGGCGGACTCTGATCATTTAGTTCAAGACTAGCCAGATGGGTTGACTTTATAATTCATGGATGAAGTAGAGGACAAGAAAGGTTTGTGAGGCAAGTGCATGAAGCAAGGAAATAAGTGGCCCAAATAGGGTGCACTATCTATGGCATTAGGGAGGGGACCAATGTTAAACTGGTGGTATTGTAAGGGTCGAGGTACTCTATCTCAAGAAATGTAGAAGCATGTTTTGGGGGAAATGGGAGGCCATGTTTTCCATAGAGAAGATGTTTGAGACCCATGAGAGAGGGTTACCAAGTCAGATATCTGTATGAGTCAATCAAAATACAAGTGCTTCTACCTTAAGGCTTTGGAGTAGCAGTATGATTTTTCATATTTATCCTCACAGTTGGCCACTATATAATGAGTCAATTCTTTGGAGTCCGGGGCCTCTTTATTTTAGATGCTCCATAATGTTGCCCTCTCATACAAGGACTCCAAGTGGACCACCTTCATGACGAGAAATATAATCCAAAGTTTGTGTAGAGGGTTAGCCCTACGTATAAAAGGATAGTTAGGAAGATGAAATGATAATCCGTAGTTTAAAAATAAGATGAGAGGCTTTCATTAGTGAGTAATAACATCTTTGTATAAATGTAGTGCCGGAAAAAGCCTCTCGGGCTTGGAGATAGGGGATACCTGTAGCTTACATGATGCCCCTAACTAGTCATAAGTGTTGCCAAGAAGCTAGGACTTTTAATAATGGAACGGACACGGCAATGATTGTAGAACTCAAGACAACGAGGGCAAGATATTTGTTGACTTTGAATGCACCAAATGATTCCTAAGTCAAAATTAGCAGGATAGCTCTGCTTGTAGATTGAGTCTATTAGAATATTTAGTAGTTGTGACAGTAATACCATCATCAAGGCACTCATGGGACACTTCTTGGAAAGTTCGAATTCATGTTTTAGAAAGAAAGAAAAGAAAGAAATTTTATTAGAGTCTTCGAAAGACCGATGGGTCTATGAGACTGAAAGAAAACCTGATACAAATCACAGTAAGGGTGGAGCTACTGAAACGAGCATCATCACCCATGCTGAATCCTAAGTCTGATCATACATAATCAAATACATCTAGATGTAACAATGAAAATAAAAGGACTGGAATCCTTCGTATGTCATGTCGCCCTGGCCAATGCATAGTCGGTGATGGGATGTTGGCACCCCTCAAGGGGTACTGTGCGTCTCGGTCTCCTGGACGAGGCTCGACACAAGACCAGAGCCACCGTGACTCTCGTGGGACGTATCCCAGGTCTAAACAATGACGAGAGGTCCCCCAGAGTGATCTGTGTGTCCCCTCGATGTCTCGTGTGTCGGGCTGTGATCGTCGGGTTGGGGTCTTTGTCACGTCTGCGGCTAGAGATTGGACGATCAATGTCACTCGATGGGAAGAACTCTGTGATCCTGCTCTGAGAGGTGTCTGATGATGTGGCCAAGCTTCATCGCCTGAGTAAGTGCTCTGTGTCGGACCCCCTCGTGAATGAAGGCCGTGAGGCATCTCTGATCTAGGTAGGTGAGGAATCTGAAAAGGAGCCCAGAGCTGTCTCTGAAGAGGCAGTGGTAGCGACCGTGGATCTTGTAGTACACTAGGCACCTGAAAATATGTATCGTGGCTATCTGTGCCTCTATCTCTTGTTGAGATATCGAGGTCCACTCGTGATATGCCAAGGTGACCGTTGTGCATTTATGTCACTGACTTGTTAGCTGCAGATGCGGTTGGTACACCGCCCATGAATAATAGCTGGATGACAGCTATCTTTATGTACTCTAGTTAGTGGCTCAGTTAGTATGCCACCTAGGTTAGCTGAGTTTAGTTTGAGACCCACATATAGGGTTCATCTATTCCTTTTGTATGAAGAGAGAGTTCTTTTGGCTTTCATAACTAAGAAGAGGAAAACTGTTTTCAGCCTCCACTTTTGTGCGTATTCCCCCATTCTGTATGTGAGAAAGCTGCAAGTGAGACTCCTTACCTCCCTCCCACTCTCTTCACATGGTATTAGAGCTCAATTCATGGTAAGGAGCTCAAGAAAGAAAACCAAGTTCACGGTGTCTTGGTAAGAGGATCAGTGTTGCTTTCCTTTTTCGAGTTTGGGAGCAAATCTCTGCAAGTAGCACAGCCGAAAAGTGCAAGAGTGCACTGTCTCAGATTGGGATGCCCTTTGCGGTGTGGCGAGAGGGTAGTATATGCTGCGAGAGAGGGCGAAGCCCCTTGGTGACATTATTTTTTTGATTCGAGGCCATTTCAGGGCCCGTTTTAGTGGCAAAAGTTTTTCGCAGGCACTCATGAAAGTGCCCTGTTTTTGTTATGCGACCACTATTCTGCAGATCGGTGAAAAGTTGCTGCAGAAATTGCATCATATGCTTGTGTGCAGAGATATTGGGAGTGACAGAATCATTCTTATTGCCTGTTGATGCAAAATCGTCACTAGGAAGTGACTGTGTGGTCAAATACCACTTTCGTCAGGTTTGCAGATTTGCCCTTGTGAGGCAGAAGTTGTGTTTTTTGCAGTGAGAGAATATTTTTGTAGTGTTGTGTAATGGTGTCTGATGCTCTTTCATAGATAGTCACTGAAAATCTTGACAAGAACAACTTTCTAGCATGGAAGTTGAGAATGACGAATTTCCTTAAGGGAAAAGGCTATTAGGAGTTCATTACTGGAGCTAAACTAGAACCAATTATTCCTAATGTTCCCAATCAACAGAAGTTGCAGGCATTTAAAGTCTGGCATGAGAGGGCCAGAAAAGTTATGTACTGGCTGTCTATCAGTATTTGAGATTCTATAATTTTGCATATTCAGGATGCAAGCACACCGAAAGAGGCGTGGGATACTTTGACAAAAATGTATAGCACAAATACGCAAGCCAAGAAAATGCAGCTCAAGCAGGAGTTGCATAATGTGCAGAGAGAAAAAAAAAAAAATATGAGCATCAATGACTACCACATGAAGGTGAAGAAGATTGTAGATGCACTTGCTTCTATTGGGTCGCCAGTGGAAGATGATGATTTAGTTAATGTGACCTTGAATGGTCTAGGAAAGGATTATGTACAGTTTTGGACATCCATTGCCGTCCATGAGAATTTTCTTGATTTTAAAGGAGTTGATTGCTCTTCTAATTTCTGAAGAGTAAGGTGGTGCATCTTTTTCAGGAGAAACTTCAAAAGAAACTGTCTTCTACTCAAATGCTAGAAGAGGTAGAGGCAGAAGTAGAGCAAGTCGATCTGGAGGCCATGGCAGAAATCAAAATATGCAGCAAATTCAAGAAAACCAGTCCTATGGAGGACGACGTGGTAACTTTAGAGGTAGGGGGAGCCAAAGAGGTCGTGGTGGATGGCAGAGAGGCCAAAATGCAAACAACAATGTTGAATGCTACTACTGTGGTAAAATGGGTCATATGGATAAAGACTGCTACAAAAAGCAGAATGACATCATGAATGGAAAATTGCAGCAAGGCAATTATGCATCCTCTAGTAGATAGGGTGATGACAGAAATGAGCATTTGTTTATGGTGCAGCACATGACCAATTCTGTGACAAGTGCAAAAGAAAGCAATGATGTGTGGTATGTTGACTCAGGTGTGTCAAACCACATGACAGGTCATGCAGAATGGATGCAGGATGCAAGGAAAATGGAAAGTCCAGGATTTGTGGAGACTGTTGATGATACTGCACATCCTATTGTTGTGCAGATTGGTAAAATTCCTTTGTCTATGCAGGATGGGAAAAAGAAATACCTATTTGATGTATTTCATGTCTCGAATATCACCAAGAACCTGGTTTCTATTGGTCAAATGGTTGAGCAGGGCTTGTAGGTCAAATTTAATCCTCATGGATGCTTTTATGAAAAATAAAGGTCGCTTGATAGCAAAAGGGAAAAAGAAGGGCATGATGTTTACGTTGGATGTAGACATGTCTGAATTGAGTGCAGCAATGTTTGCACATGGGACCGGTGTAGTTGCAGATATTGATATCTGGCATAAACGCATTGATCATGTTAATGTACAGCAACTTAAATTAATGCAGGCCCAAAATATTGTTGTAGGATTGCCTAAGTTCAAGGTTGCAAAAATGCATAAGGTATGTGAAGCTTGTCGATTTGGAAAATAGGCAAAGAAACCATTTCCTAGACATGTTCAAGAGAGAAAGAGGCCATTGGAATTAATCCACTCTGATCTGTGGACTGCTAAAGCTGCATCTATTGGAGGCTGTCTTTATATTGTCACTTTTATTAATTACTACAGCAGAAAAGTTTGGGTGTATTTTATGAAAAAGAAAAGTAAAGTGTTTGGGCATTTCAAAGCTTTTAAAGCTATGGTTGGAAAAGAAATAGGCCTGCAACTAAAATGTCTAAGGTCAGATGGAGGGGGAGAGTACCTCTCAAATGAGTTTGCAAGGTTCCTATAGTAGCATGGCATAAAGCAGCAATATTCATGCAGTCATACCCCACAACAGAATGGACTTGCAGAAAGGAAAAACAGGCATATTGGAGAGGTATCTCGTGCCATGCTCAACGAAAAAGACTTGCCATATTATTATTGGGCTGACGCAGTTGCTACAGCAGTCTACATAATGAACATGACTCCCACTATAACAATACATGACATGACACCAGAGGAGAGGTATACTGGTAGGAAACCAGATATTTCTCATTTGAAAGTTTTTGGTTGCATTGCCTATGTTCATGTGCCAGATGAGTTGAGATCCAAGTTGGATCCAAAAGCTGAGAAGTGCATCTTTATTGATTATTCTCTGCAACAGAAAGGGTATAGATGCTATAACCCTTCTACTCGTAAGTTTACAGTGAGCAGAGATGTTTTTTATGAGATGAGCTGTTGGTATAAACCAATAAATGTGATTGATGATGTATATGCACAAAATGGTAATGCTGCACAGAATTCACAGCAGCAATCACAAAATATTAGTGGACCTATAGTATCCTCTAGCAATGGTTCACATACTTCATCATGGACAAGTAGATTGAGATGAGGAGAATCTCGTCAAAGCAATGCAGATAGTGGTATGCAAGTATCACGAAAGAGAAAAGAGAAAGTACATCAGCCCA